>NW_027253814.1:0-11979 GCF_044704955.1 Pristiophorus japonicus | reverse complement strand
GACGGGTAGGGGGGAGAAAGACGGGTCGAAGGCGGGGGAGAAAGACGTGATTAGTGGGGATAAAGACGGATTGAAGGGATTGGGGAGAAAGACGGGTGGAGGGGCAGTATGGAAAATGACTGGGGGAGTTGGAAAAAAACGGGAGGATGGGGGGGTTGGAAAAAGACGGGGGGGGGGGGGGGCGATGTGGTGAAAGACCGGAGGAGGGGGCGGGGTGGTAGAAAGACGGCAGGATGGGAGAGGTGTTCGAAAGACGGGTGGGGGGGGGTGGGGGAGAAAGACGGGTGGAGGGAGGGGAGAAAAAGGGAGGGGGGGAGAAAGATGGGAGTAGAGGGGGAAGAGGGACAGGTGGGGAACGGGGCAGAGAAAGATGGGTGGAAGGGGGGGAGAATGACTGAAGAAGTGGGGAGAAAGACGGGTGGAGGGGGGATGTGGTGAAAGACAGGGGGAGTTGAAAAAAAACGGAAGGATGCGGGGGTCGGAAAAAGACGGTGGGGGAGTGGGAGAAAGACTGGAGGAGGGGGTGGGGTGGTAGAAAGACGGGTGGAAGGGGGCGGAGAAAGACAGGTGGGGACGAGAGGGGGGAGGAGAAAGATGGGTGGAAGGGGTTTGAAGAAAGATGGGTGGAGGGGACGGGGAGGGAAACGGGTGGGCAGGAGAGGGCAGAAAGACTGGTGGAGGGGGAGAGAAAGTCGGGAGAAGGGGGCGGGGAGAAAGGATGACTGGAGCATGGGAGAGATGGTAGAAAGATGGGAGGAGGAGGGGAAGAAAGATGGGAGGAGAGGGGCAAGAAAGACTGGCGTGGTGGGGGGGGAGAAAGACTAGTGGAAGCGGGGAAAAGACGGGTGGGTGGGGGGGGGGAGAAAGACGGGTTGAAGTGGGGGAAAGACGGGTGCAAGGTGGGAGGAGGGGGCAGGGTGGAAGAATGACGGGATGATGGGAGAGGTGGTAGAAAGACAGGTGAAGGGGGGGGGATAAAGACTGGTGGAGGGCATGGAGAAAGACGGGAGGAGAGGGAAAAAGACGGGTGGACGTTGGGGGGGGGGAGGAGAAAGACAGGTTGGGGGGGAGAAAGACGGGTGGGGAGGGAGTTGCGGAGAAATACGGGTGGAAATGGGGGAGAATGACGGGAGGAGAGGGAGGGAAAAGAGGGGAGGGGGGGAGAAAAATGGGTGGAAAGGGGAGGGAGCGAGTTCCAAACGAAAGATATACGAACTACAACTGAAGACAATTGACAGGAGAGGGTGGGGGAGAAAGATGGGAGGGGGAGAAAGACGGATGGGGGAGGAGATAGAGGAGAGGGGGAAAAGGAGGGGTAGAGAAAGATGGGTGTAAATGGGAGGGAAGAAAGACGGGAGGAGTGGGGGGAGAAAGACGGGTGGAAGGGGCGGGAGAAAGACGGTTGGAAGTGGGGGGGGGGGCGGGTGGGGGAGAAAGATGGGTGGGGGGGGGAAGAGAAAGATGGGTGTTGGGGAGAAAGATGGGTGGAAGGGTGTGGAAGAAAGATGGGTGGAAGGGGGGTAGAAAGACGGGGCGAGGGAGGGGAGAAAGACGGGTTGGGGGGGCGGAGAAAGACTGGTGGAGGGTTTTGTGGAAAAAGACGGGGGTAGTTGGGAAAAAAACGTGAGGATGGGGGGGGGTCGGAAAAAGACGGAGGGAGAAAGACGGGGGGAGGGGGCGGGGTGGAAGAATGACGGGAGAATGGGAGAGGTGGTAGAAAGACGGGTAGAGGGGCGAGAAAGACTGGTGGGTAGGGTGGGGTAGAAAGACGGGTGGTTGTGGGGGTGAGATAGACAGGTGGGGAGGGGGTTTGTGGAGAAATACGGGTGGGAGGGGGGAGAAAAACGGGTGGAATGGGGGGGAAGAAAGGGGTGGGGAGGGGGGGGCAGAAAGATGGGTGGAAGGGATGAGAAAGATGGGTGAGTGGTGGGGGGAGAAAGACGAGAGTTGGGGGGGGGGTGGAAAAAGTTGGGAGGAGGGGGGGAATCGGAAAAGAATGGAGGGAGTGGGCGGGGATGGAAGAATTACGGGTGGAAGGGGTGAGAAAGACGTTTGGTGTCGGTGGGAGAAAGACGGCTGGGGGGGTGAAAAAGATGGGTTGAACGGGGAGAAGAAAGAATAATGGTTGGAAAGGAGTGGGGAGAGAAAGACAGGTAGAAGGTGGGGGTAGAAAGACTGGAGGAGGGGTGGTTTGAAAAAAACGAGAGGACGGGGGGGGGGAGGAGAAAGACGGGTGGAATCGGGGGAGAAAGACGGGAGGAGGAGGGCGGGGAGAAAGACAAGTGGGGGAGGAGAAAGAGGGGAGGACAGGGGGAGAAGGAGGGGGAAGGGGGAGGAGAAAGACGGGTGGCGGGGCGGATAGGAAGACAGGTGGAAGGGAATGCAGAAAGACGGGAGGAGTGGGGGGGGGGGAGAAAGGCGGGAGGAGTGGGGGGGGGGAAGGAAAGACGTGCGGAGTGGAGGGGGAGGAAAGACTTGCGGAGTGGGGGGGGGAGGAAAGACGTGCGGAGTAGGAGGGGAAGGAAAGACGTGCGGAGTGGGGGGGAGGAAAGACGTGCGGAGTGGGGGGGGAGGAAAGACGTGCGGAGTGGGGGGGGAGGAAAGACGTGCGGAGTGGGGGGGGAGAAAGACGTGCGGAGTGCGGGGGGAGACAGACCTGCGGAGTGGGGGGGCAGAAAGACGTGCGGAGTGGGGGGGGGAGGAAAGACGTGCGGAGTGGGAGGGCAGAAAGACGTGCGGAGTGGGAGGGCAGAAAGACGTGCGGAGTGGGGGGGGGAGGAAAGACGTGCGGAGTAGGGGGGGAGGAAAGACGGGCGGAAGGGGAGCAGAAACACGGGTCAAGGGAGGTGTGTGGAAAAAGACCGGTGGGGTTGGAAAAAAACGGGAGGATGGTGGGGGTCAGAAAAAGACGGGGGGGTGGGTGGTGTGGAAGAATGACAGGAGGATAGGAGAGGTGGTAGAAAGACGGGTGGAGGAGGGGAGAAAGACGTGTGGAAGGGGGAGAAAGAGGGGAGGAGAGGGGGTGAGAAAGACGGGTGTGGTGGGGGGGAGAAAGATGGGAGAAGAGGGTGTAGAAGGAAGGGGGAGGGGGGAGGAGAAAGATGGGTGTGGAGTAGCAGGGAGAAACACGGATGGAGGAGAGGGAGAAAGATGGGTGGAAGGGGGATAGAAAGACGGGTGGAGCAGGGGAGAAATACGGGTGGAAGAGCGGGGGAGAAAGACGGGTGAGCAGGAGAGGGCAGATAGTCGAGTGGGGGGGGGAGAAAGACGGGAGGAGGGGGCTGGCTGGAAGATTGACTGGAGGATGGGAGAGGTGGTAGAAAGTTGGCTGGAGCGGGGGGAGAAAGACGGGTAGCAGGTGGGTGGAGAAGGACAGGAAGAGAGGGAGGGAGAAAGAATACTAGAAAGAGGGGGAGAAAGATGGGTGGAAGGGGATGGTAGAAAGACGGGTGGAGGGAGGGGAGAAAGATGGGAAGGGGGGGTGGGGTAGGAAGACAGGTGGAGGGGGTGCTGGAAAAAGACGGGGGGAGTTGGCAAAAAACGGGAGGATGGCGGGAGTCGGAAAAAGACGGGGGGGTTCGAAGACGGGAGAAGGAGGCGGGGTGGAAGCATGACTGGAGCATGGGAGAGATGGTAGAAAGGTGGGTGGAGGGGGGGAGAAAGACGGGTGGAAGGGGTGGGGGAGCAAGACGGGTTGAGGAGGGGGAGAAAGACTGGTAGAAGCGGGGGAAAAACGAGGGGAAGGGTGAGGAGAAAGAACGATGGTTGGAAAGGAGGGGGGGAAAGAGAGACGGGTGGATGGGGGGGAGGAGAAAGGTGGGGGGAGAGAAAGATGGGTGTAAGGGAGAGAAAAAAAGACGGGTGGAAGGTGGGGGGAGATAGGCGGGAGGAGAGTGGGTTGAAAGAAGGGAGCGGGGTTGGGAAAGATGGGTGGGGGGAGTGAAAGACGGGTGGGGAAGTGGGGGGGAGCAGACGGGTGGAAGGCGGGGGGAAATGGGTCGGGGGGGGGCAGAAAGACGGGGGGGGGGAGTGAGAGAGAAAGATGAGTGGATGGGGGGGAAAGACGGTGGCAGGGGTAGAAAGATGGGTGGGGGGGAGAAAGACGGGTAGATGAGGGGGGAGAAAGACAGGAGGTGTGGGAGGGAGAAAGATGAGTGGAAGGGGGTGGAAGAAAAATGGGTGGAAGGTGACGTAGAAAGATGGGTGTGGGGGGGTGTGGGAAAAAGACGGGGGGAGTTGGAAAAAAAACGGAGGATGGGGGGGGTCGGTAAAAGATGGTGGGTGGGGGATATAGACGGGAGGAGGGGAGGAGAAAGACCAGTGGAAGGGGGTCGAAGACGGGTGAAAGGGAAGGGGAGAAAGACGGGGTGGGGGGAGAGAAAGATGGGAGGAGAGGGGGGAAGAAAGATGGGTGGGTAGGTGGGGTGGTGAAAGATGGGAGGAGAGGGGTGTGGAGAAAGATGTGTGGGGAGGGGGGGGTGAAATATTGATAGGGAGGGAGGGTGGAGAAAGATGGGTGTGGGGGGGGAAGACAGGTGGAAGGGGGGAGAAAGACGGGGGGGGGGAGGGAGGGAGAAAGATGGGGGGAGGGGAGGAAAGATGGTTGGAAGGCGTTTTGAGGGGGGCGAAAGATGGGTGGAGGGGGGGTGTGGAAAAAGACCGGGAGGGGGTAAGGGGGTTGGGAAAAATGGGAGGATGGGGGGGGGGGGGTCGGAAAAGGACGGGCGGCGAGAGAAAGATGGGAGGAGGGGGGTTGAGAAAGACGGGAGGATTCTCGGGGGGGGAGAAAGATGGTTGGGGCGGGTGGGGAGAAAGACGGGTGGAAGGTGAGTGGAGAAAGACTGGATGAGAGGGAAGGAGAAAGACGGGTGGAGGGGGTTCGAGAGTTGGGGGTGTGTGGAAAAAGACGGGGTTGGGGGGCAGAAAGACGGGGGGAGTGGTCAGGGGCGGGGAGGACAAAGACAGGAGGAGAGGGTGTGGGAGAAAGACTGGTGGAAGAGAGGGGGAGAAAGACGGGTGGGCAGGAGAGGTCAGAAAGATTGGTGGAGGGGGCGGTCGGACAAAGATGGGGAGGGAGAAAGACGGGAGGAGGGGGCGGGGTGGAAGAATGATAGGAGGATGGGAGAGGTGGTAGAAGGGTGGGTGGAGGGCGGGGAGAAAGACGGGAGGACAGGCGGTTGGAAAAAAATGGGAGTAGGGTGGTTGGAAAAAATCGGGAGGAGACGGGGAGAAAGAAAGACGTGTGGAAGCGGGGTCGAGAAATTTGGGAGAAGAGGAAAGGAGAAAGACAAGTGGAGGGGGCGGGGAGAAAGACGGGTGGAAGGCGGGGGGGGAAAGTTGAGAGTTGGGGTGGTGGGGAGAAAGACGGGAGGAGCAGGCGAGAGTGAAAAAAAGCGGGCATGGGGTGAGGATTGGGGGAGAAAGACGGGAGGAGAGGGGGATGGAGAAAGGGGGATGAGAAAGATGGGAGGGGGGGATGGAAAAAGATGGGAGATGGGGGGGGGGAAAGAGAAAGATGTGTGTGGAGAGGGGAGAGAAAGATGGGAGGAGGGGTTGGAGAAAGGGGGATGAGAAAGATGGGAGGGGGGGATGGAAAAAGACGGAAGATGGGTGTGGGGGGGGCGGCGGGGGGAGAAAGACAGGAGGAGGGGCGGTTGGAAAAAAATGGGAGGAGGGGGGTTGGAAAAAATCGGGAGGAGGTGAAGAGAAAGACAGGAAGAGAGGAGGCGGGGAGAAAGATGGCTGGAAGTGGGGGAGGGGAGAAAGACGAGTGGAAGGGGGGAGAAAGCTGAGTGGAAGGCGGGGGAGAGATAGACGGGAGGGGGTGGTGAGAAAGATGGGAGGAGGGGAGGGGAGAAAGACAGGTGGAAGTGGGGGAGAAAGACAGGAGGAGGGGGTGTGTGGAAAAAGACAGGAGGAGGGGGCGCGATGGAAGAATGATGGGAGGAGGGGGGAGGTGGTAGAAAGACGGGTGGAGGTGGGGGAAGAAAGACCGGTGGAAGGGGAGGGGGGAGAAAGACGGGAGAAAGGGGGGGGGAAAAAGACGGATGGGGAGGGGGAGAGAAAGACTGGAGGGAGAAAGACGGGTGGAGGGCGGGGGTGGAGAAAGAAGGGTGGGGAGGGGTTTGGGGAGAAAGATGGATGGAGGGCGGGGGGGAGAAAGATGGGTTGAAGGGTGGCGGAGAAAGACAGGTGGTGGGGGGGGGGGGGGGGGAGAGAAAGTCGAGAGTTGGAGTGGTGTGGAAAAAGACAGGCGGGGGAGAAAGACGGGCGGAGCGGGGGGAGAAAGACGGGAGATGGCGGGGTGGGGGGGGGGGGGGAGAGAAAGATGGGTGTGGAGAGGGGGAGAAAGGCGGGTGGAGGGGGGGGAAACGAAAGACCGGAGGAGGGGGAGTGGAAATAGACAAGGAGGTGGTGTGGGTGGAAGAAAGATGGGTGTGGGGGAGAGTGATGGCAGAAAGACGGGTGGGGGGGTGGAAGAAAGACGGTTTGTGGTGTGGGGGGAAAAAGACGGGGGGCGGAGGAAGACGATGGGGGAGAAAGAAAGATGGGCATGTGGAGGGGAGAAATACACGGGAGGGGGCGGTGTGGAGAAAGACAAAGGGGGAGGGGGAGAAAGATGGTGGGATGTCAGGGTGTGTGGGCGGGGAACGTCAGGGGATGGAGTGGAAAGAGGGGTTGCGGGCGGGGGGGGGGGGGGAAGAGGAAGTCGGGAGGGTGGAGGTGGTGGCAGGGGGGAAAGACCGGGTGGCGGAACGGAAGACTGGGACGAGCTGGAAAAGACAGTTGTGGGGGGGGGGGGGGGTGGAAAGATAGGAGGCGGTAGGGGGAGGGAGTGAGGGGAAGATAGGAGGGGGTGGAAGGACAGGAGGAGGTGGGGAAAAGTTGGGGTGCTGGGGGAAAACGTGTGTGGGGTGAGGGGGAAATTGTGGGTGGTGGAAATGGATGTGGGTTCAGTAAAGCAGGGGGATGTGGGGGGAAAACAGGTGTGGTGTGGGGTGGAAGTTGGGGTGGGGGGAGAAACTGGCATGTGGGAAGACATGGTGCGAGTGTGGGAAAACGAGTGTGAGGAAACAATGTTGAGTGAGGGGTAACATTTGGGGTGTGGGAAAAACATGGGGTGATTGAGAGTGAGGAAAAAGCACTTGGGTAAGTGAGGGGGAAATGCCTCATGAGTCGGGAAACATGGGGTGCGAGGAATATACTGACTGAGTGAGAGAGGAGAAATTATTGATTGCAACTGATCCACAGAGCAGAAGATCGGAAGTTTCATTTGCGCTCTGTGGATTGAAATGATGTCAAGCGTCAAGCTGGGGAGGCAGTCAGGGCAATATCATTGGCCTGAGCTAGAGAGGGCAAAATTAGCCAAAATTCTCGGTGCTGATTGCTATCTGCTGACTCCTCCTGCCACACATGTGGACATTGGGAGAGGTCAGGATCAGGCTCAATTATGGTGGCACCCACAGTTCAATAGTCCAATAACATTGTGATTCCAGTTACCCTTCTACTATTCATCCTGACTATTTCCTTGCAAACCATAGCTTCCCTACATTACAGTAGTCACTTAATTTCAAAAGTACTTTGCTGGCCATGATGTACATTGGGATGTCCTGAAGTTGCGAAAAACACTATATAAATACTGTACAAGGTCTTCCTTTCCTTTCCTTCCTGGATGAGTGTATTGAATTGATGGCAACTTCATCCTCTCACCTGAGGGCTCCCAATCTGGAAACATATTTCCTGCTTGAATCAACTTGGTATGGCTCATGTCTTCAGATCCTGGCTTGATCATTCCCCTTCCCCTAACACCTTCACTTCTTTGAGCGCATTATTTTCGAACATCTTTCTCAGACCCCAGGATGAATTTCCTCACCAAAATCTCTTCCCTACGCTCCTTACTTAGCACTGAGCAATTCCCTAGCCTCAGTGATTTGAAACTACATCTAAGTTCACCCATCCACTCCCCTGTAACTTCTCCATTTTGCTATCCTGACTCCCTGCATATCCACATGTACTCATGGCCCCCCGTCACCTGTGGCTCGCTACTTCCAAGATCTTGATCATTAACAAGGCCGTATCTGAACACCTGGTCTCCCCACTGCAGATCCTCCACCCAAAACCCTTAAACCTCCAACTCCGAGAAAACTACCCCATATCCCTCACCAACACCCTCTCCGAACTTCCTTTGGCTGCTAATCAGTTGACTTCTCGCTGCTTTTGATGCACTTGACTTTATCCGGTTATTTTGGGGTCTCGTCCACTCGTCACTCGTCTATTACAGCACCCATGGATATTGTGTTACATTTTTGGGTTTCTCTTATCTTGTTAACATAGATATTTTAGCCTTTTCTGTTTCAGAGTACTTGTAGGGGAGCCCTAGTTCCCTGCATCTCAGAGAGCTTTTGCAGCTGTTCTGATAAATCTATGTAAAATCCATAATGTACGCAGGTCATGAACAGAGATCACTTTTCAAATAATAGTTACTGATTCCGTCCTATGTTTTCTTGGAATCCTTGTCTTTGGCTTTAACTGGCAAATAAATGTATTAAATAGAAAGGAACAAGTGTCTATCAGCAGTAGCACAACATCTGGGCCCTGAAAATGAGCAGGCTTCCGGCAAACTTCCACCATAACTCTGCTGGGTGTTCAGAAGACCTGGGAATTAGGCTGGGATTCAGATACACTGGGCCTCTACCGTCACTGAGAATGTCTGAGGGATCTTAGCTGGGTTGGGCCTCTGTCCACACCAACCAATATTCCCTGTGGCAGAGAGGGCAGGACTGGGAGTGGAGATCCTGAATGCTGGAAGTTCGCACTTCTCTGCACACAGTGGGACCTGGTATAAAATGTGATGTACCAGCCTCCTGAAGAGTGAACCCCTGAAGATTAGGTAATATTAATATATTTTTTAATTGTCCCTTTTGCAAGGCGCTGAAGTGGCCACTGTATTGTTTTTCTGGGAAGGGGAACAGGCATGATCTTCCTATTCCTATTCACGCTGATGGGGTATCCATTTTGGTGCAGCCAGCTGCTGGGTCCGTGCAGATTAGGTGCCGGCCCCATGACCCTGCATACTATGGTTGAATTAGCACTGGAGGGCACCCGTGGGTCCCATGAAAATTTGGGCAAATAGTTCTACAGTAGTTATTAAGACAAGTTAGGTTCTCAGCTAGCAAATAAATAATAAATTGTTCACAATAACAATAAGTATAATAAATTAAGACAAGTCCTATTTTGATTCTGGACTGCTAACAAATACAAGTCTCCCTCACTGGAGGAAGGCACCACTAATCTATAATTAGCGGCCCAGTAAAACCAAAAGTGTATTTCAGTATAGTGTGATCTGGCATGGTCACCGCTGGCGGTGCTCAATCTATGGAATAGGCTCCCGAAGGTGATGGTGTAAACAGATAGGACTGCTTCATTCAAATGCAAATTAGATACATTTATCTCAGAAAATAATGTTTTGGAATACAGTATATAAGTAATCTGAGACATGATATGTGGTAAGTGCAGAATGCTTTGGAGGAACAGGTGACTTTGGGCCGATGGTTCCCAAAAGTTTTACGACTTGGATTTTTCTCACCTTGTGTTTGCATCTGTTGTAGACCAACTGATAGAGATTGATTGCTTGCTATGATTAGTCAAACACTCCATTATCGCTGCACCATGTGACTACAGTAATAGAGAGATAACTGTCATGTATGTATGCTTGGGTTTACCAGCCATCAGGTGGCGCCACTGTCGGAGGTCATTGGGCTGTGCGCACGTGTGTGCGGCCCAGGTATAAAAGGCCAGCCATCTTGTAATGTGATCACTTTGGGCCCGAATAAAGTAGAGCCAGGTTTGTACCTGTTTGAAGTTTACAGTATTCAGTCTATTGAGTTATTGCATATACAACAATAACTAGATGGAGCTGGGTCCATCCCCAACACTAAGGATGTTGTTGGTAAATTTAACCATGGCAGTTTTAGAGACTGAGGGGCCAAAATTCATGGTCTCAAAGATGCCCGTTTGCGGCAGCCATTCCTAAAAATCGAATGGCTGCTGCTCTGGAATCATCAGGCCGACCCGATCTAAATTCAGGTCGAGGATTTTTCGGCCTGGATCTCATCGCACCCAACTACTCTGTTCTGAGTACCGGTGAGGCGATGGTGCCTCTGGGGAGTGCAGCCAGAGCCAATCCACGGCACCATGGTTGACTCAGCTGCACAGGAGGGGAGGAAGAAGAATGGAAGATCTCTAGTGGTAGGGGATTCAATAGTCAGGAGAACAGGCGTTTCTATGGCCGCAGACGTGATTCCAGGATGGTATGTTGCTTCTCTGGTGCCAGGGTCAAGGATGTCACCAAGCGGCTGCAGGGCATTCTGGGAGAAGAGAGAGAACAGCCAGAGGTCGTGGTCCATTTCAGGACCAATGACATAGGTAGACAGAGGGATGAGGTCCTGCAGGCAGAGTTTAGGGAGCTAGGAGAGAGATTAAAAAGCAGGACCTTAAAGGTAGTAATCTCCGGATTACTCCCGGTGCCACAAGCTAGTGAGTACAGAAATAGGAGGATAGAGCAGATGAATGCGTAGCTGGAGAGATGGTGCAGGAGGGAGGGCTTTAGTTTCCTGAGGCATTGGGACCGCTTCTGGGGGAGGTGGGACCTGTACAAGCCGGACGGGTTGCACCTCAACAGAGCCGGGACCAATATCCTCACGGGCGGGGGGGTTGCTAGTGCTGTTGTGGAGGGTTTAAACTAGCTTGGCAGGGGGATGGGAACCTGAGAATAGATTCCGTAGGGAGGGGAGTAAAGCTGGAATTAGAAAACAAAAATGAAGAAAGTGAGTTTGAAGGACCGAGGAAACAAGCAGGAAAAAGGGGTAAAAAAAAAAATTTAAAAGCTCTTTGTCTAAATGCATGTAGCATTTGTAACAAAATAGATACAAATGGGTATGATCTGAAAGCCATTACAGAGATGTGGTTGCAAGGTGACCAGGACTGGGAATTAAATATTCAGGGGTATTTGACAATTCGAGAGACAAACCGAAAGGAAAAGGAGGAGGGTTGGCTCTGTTGATAAAGGATGGAATCACTACAATAATGAGAAACGATATTGGCTCAAATGATCAGGATGTTGAAGCAGTTTGGGTGGAGATAAAGAATAATAAGGGGAAAAAGGTCACTGGTGGGCGTAGTCGATAGGCCCCCTAACAGTAGCAACTCTATTGGTCGGAGTATAAACCAAGAAATATTGGGGGCTTGTAAAAAGGGAACAGCAATAATCGTGGGTGATTTTAACCTCCATATTGATTGGACAAATCAAATTGGTCAGGATAGCCTTGAGGAAGAGTTCATAGAGTGCATAAGGGACAGGTTCCTTGAGCAGTATGTAACGGAACCAACCAGGGGACAGGCTATCTTAGATCTGGTCCTGTGTAATGAGACAGGATTAATAAACAATCCCCTAGTAAAGGATCCCCTTGGACTGAGTGATCATAGCATGGTTGAATTTCAAATTCAGATGGAGGGCGAGAAAGTTGGATCTCAAACCAGTGTACCAAGCTTAAATAAAGGAGACTACATAGGTATGAGGGCAGAGTGGGCTAAAGTGGACTGGGAAAATAGATTAAAGTGTCGGACGGTTGATGAACAGTGGCGTACATTTAAGGAGATATTTCATAATTCTCAAGAAAAATATATTCCAGTGAGGAGGAAAGGGTGTAAAAGAAAAGATAGCTATCTGTGGCTAACTAAAGAAATAAAGGATGGTATCCAATTAAAAACAAGGGTCAAAACTAGAGGGAGGACAGAAGATTGGGAAGCTTTTAAAAGCCAGTAAATAATGACTAAAAAAATGATTAAGAAAGGGAAGATAGACTGTGAAAGTAAACTAGCACAAAATATAAAAACAGATAGCAAGAGTTTCTACAGATATATAAAAAGGAAAAGTGGCTAAAGTAAATGTTGGTCCCTTAGAGGACGAAACCGACGAAT
>NW_027253813.1:0-12012 GCF_044704955.1 Pristiophorus japonicus | reverse complement strand
GGGGTTGGGGGAGATGGGGAGAGGTGGGGTTGGGGGAGATGGGGAGAGGTGGGGTTGGGGGAGATGGGAAGAGGTGGGGTTGGGGGAGATGGGGAGAGGTGGGGTTGGGGGAGATGGGGAGAGGTGGGTTGGGGGAGATGGGGAGAGGTGGGGTTGGGGGATATGGGGAGAGGTGGGGTTGGGGGATGTGGGGAGAGGTGGGGTTGGGGGAGATGGGGAGAGGTGAGGTTGGGGTAGATGGGGAGAGGTGGGTAGTTGGGGGATATGGGGAAAGGTGAGGTTGGGGATATGGGGAGAGGTGGGGTTGGGGGATATGGGGAGAGGTGGGGTGGGGATATGGGGAGAGGTGGGATTGGGGGATATGGGGAGAGGTGGGGCTGGGGGATATGGGGAGAGGCGGGGTTGGGGGATATGGGGAGAGGTGAGGTTGGGGATATGGGGAGAGGTGGGGTTGGGGATATGGGGAGAGGTGGGGTTGGGGATATGGGGAGAGGTGGGGCTGGGGGATATGGGGAGAGGTGGGTTTGGGGGGTATGGGGAGAGGTGGGGTTGGGGGACATGGGGAGAGGTGGGGTTGGGGAAGATGGGAAGAGGTGGGGTTGGGGGATATGGGGAGAGGTGGGGTTGGGGGAGATGGGGAGAGGTGGGGTTGGGGGAGATGGGGAGAGGTGGGGTTGGGGATATGGGCAGAGGTGGGGTTGGGGGATATGGGGAGAGATGGGGTTGGGGATATGGGGAGAGGTGGGGTTGGGGGATATGGGGAGAGGTGGGGTTGGGGGATATGGGGAGAGGTGGGGTTGGGGGAGATGGGGGAGGTGGGGTTGGGGGAGATGGGGAGAGGTGGGGTTGGGGATATGGGCAGAGGTGGGGTTGGGGGATATGGGGAGAGATGGGTTGGGGGATATGGGGAGAGGTGGGGTTGGGGGATATGGGGAGAGGTGGGGTTGGGGGATATGGGGAGAGGTGGGGTTGGGGGATATGGGGAGAGGTGGGTTTGGGGGATATGGGGAGAGGTGGCGTTTGGGGGGTATGGGGAGAGGTGGGGTTGGGGGATATGGGGAGAGGTGGGGTTGGGGGAGATGGGGAGAGGTGGGGTTGGGGAAGATGGGAAGAGGTGGGGTTGGGTATATGGGGAGAGGTGGGGTTGGGGGATGTGGGGAGAGGTGGGGTTGGGGGAGATGGGGAGAGGTGAGGTTGGGGAAGATGGGGAGAGGTGGGGTTGGAGGATATGGGGAGAGGTGGGGTAGGGGATATGGGGAGAGGTGGGGTTGGGGGATATGGGGAGAGGTGGGGTTGGGGGAGATGGGGAGAGGTGGGGTTGGGGGAGATGGGAAGAGGTGGGGTTGGGGGATATGGGGAGAGGTGGGGTTGGGGGAGATGGGGAGAGGTGGGGTTGGGGGAGATGGGGAGAGGTGGGGTTGGGGGATATGGGGAGAGGTGGGGTTGGGGGATGTGGGGAGAGGTGGGGTTGGGGGAGATGGGGAGAGGTGAGGTTGGGGGAGATGGGGAGAGGTGGGGTTGGAGGATATGGGGAGAGGTGGGGTAGGGGATATGGGGAGAGGTGGGGTTGGGGGATATGGGGAGAGGTGAGGTTGGGGGAGATGGGGAGAGGTGGGGTTGGGGGAGATGGGAAGAGGTGGGGTTGGGGGAGATGGGGAGAGGTGGGGTTGGGGGAGATGGGGAGAGGTGGGGTTGGGGGAGATGGGGAGAGGTGGGGTTGGGGGATATGGGGGAGAGGTGGGGTTGGGGGATGTGGGGAGAGGTGGGGTTGGGGGAGATGGGGAGAGGTGAGGTTGGGGTAGATGGGGAGAGGTGGGTAGTTGGGGGATATGGGGAAAGGTGAGGTTGGGGATATGGGGAGAGGTGGGGTTGGGGGATATGGGGTGAGGTGGGGTTGGGGATATGGGGAGAGGTGGGGTTGGGGGATATTGGGAGAGGCGGGGTTGGGGGATATGGGGAGAGGTGAGGTTGGGGATATGGGGGAGAGGTGAGGTTGGGGATATGGGGAGAGGTGGGATTGGGGGATATGGGGAGAGGTGGGGTTGGGGGATATGGGGAGAGGTGGGGTTGGTGGATATGGGGAGAGGTGGGGTTGGGGGATATGGGGAGAGGTGAGGTTGGGGATATGGGGAGAGGTGAGGTTGGGGATATGGGGAGAGGTGGGGTTGGGGGATATGGGGAGAGGTGGGGTTGGGGGATATGGGGAGAGGTGGGGTTGGGGGAGATGGGGAGAGTTGGGGTTGGGGGGAGATGGGGAGAGGTGGGATTGGGGGAGATGGGGAGAGGTGGGGTTGGGGAGATGGGGAGATGGGGAGAGGCGGGGTTGGGGGAGATGGGGAGAGGTGGGGTTGGGGGATATGGGGAGAGGTGGGGTTGGGGGATATGGGGAGAGCTGGGGTTGGGGATATGGGGAGAGGTGGGGTTTGGGGGGTATGGGGAGAGGTGGGGTTGAGGGAGATGGGGAGAGGTGGGGTTGGGGGAGATGGGGAGAGGTGGGGTTGGGGATATGGGGAGAGGTGGGGTTGGGGGATATGGGGAGAGGTGGGGCTGGGGGATATGGGGAGAGGTTGGTTTGGGGTGTATGGGGAGAGGTGGGGTTTGGGGGTATGGGGAGAGGTGGGGTTGGGGGATATGGGGAGAGGTGGGGTTGGGGGACATGGGGAGAGGTGGGGTTGGGGAAGATGGGAAGAGGTGGGGTTGGGGGATATGGGGAGAGGTGGGGTTGGGGGAGATGGGGAGAGGTGGGGTTGGGGGAGATGGGGAGAGGTGGGGTTGGGGATATGGGCAGAGGTGGAGTTGGGGGATATGGGGAGAGGTGGGGTTGGGGGATATGGGGAGAGGTGGGGTTGGGGGATATGGGAGAGGTGGGGATATGGGGGAGATGGGGAGAGGTGGGGTTGGGGGGAGATGGGGAGAGGTGGGGTTGGGGATATGGGCAGAGGTGGGGTTGGGGGATATGGGGAGAGATGGGGTTGGGGGATATGGGGAGAGGTGGGGTTGGGGGATATGGGGAGAGGTGGGGTTGGGGGATATGGGGAGAGGTGGGGTTGGGGGATATGGGGAGAGGTGGGTTTGGGGGATATGGGGAGAGGTGGGATTGGGGGATATGGGGAGAGGTGGGGTTGGGAGATATGGGGAGAAGTGGGGTTGGGGATATGGGGAGAGGTGGGGTTGGGGGATATGGGGAGAGGTGGGATTGGGGATATGGGGAGAGGTGGGGTTTGGGGGGTATGGAGAGAGGTGGGGTTGGGGGGATATGGGGAGAGGTGGGGTTGGGGGAGATGGGGAGAGGTGGGGTTGGGGAAGATGGGAAGAGGTGGGGTTGGGTATATGGGGAGAGGTGGGGTTGGGGGATATGGGGAGAGGTGGGGTTGGGGGATATGGGGAGAGGTGGGGTTGGGGGATATGGGAAGAGGTGGGGTTGGGGGATATGGGGAGAGGTGGGGTTGGGGGAGATGGGGAGAGGTGGTGTTGGGGGATATGGGGAGAGGTGGGATTGGGGGATATGGGGAGAGGTGGGGTTGGGAGATATGGGGAGAGGTGGGGTTGGGGATATGGGGAGAGGTGGGGTTGGGGATATGGGGAGAGGTGGGGTTGGGCGATATGGGGAGAGGTGGGGTTGGGGATATGGGGAGAGGTGGGGTTGGGGATATGGGGAGAAGTGGGGTTGGGGATATGGGGAGAGGTGGGGTTGGGGATATGGGGAGAGGTGGGGTTGGGGGATATGGGGTTGGGGATATGGCGAGAGGTGGGTTGGCGGAGATGGAGAGAGGTGGGGTTGGGGAAGATGGAGAAAGGTGGGGGGATATGGGGAGAGGTGGGGTTAGGGATATGGGGAGAGGTGGGGTTGGGGGTGATGGGGAGAGGTGGGGATATGGGGGAGATGGGGAGAGGTGGGGTTGGGGGAGATGGGGAGAGGTGGGGTTGGGGATATGGGCAGAGGTGGGGTTGGGGGATATGGGGAGAGATGGGGTTGGGGGATATGGGGAGAGGTGGGGTTGGGGGATATGGGGAGAGGTGGGGTTGGGGGATATGGGGAGAGGTGGGGTTGGGGGATATGGGGAGAGGTGGGTTTGGGGGATATGGGGAGAGGTGGGATTGGGGGATATGGGGAGAGGTGGGGTTGGGAGATATGGGGAGAAGTGGGGTTGGGGATATGGGGAGAGGTGGGGTTGGGGGATATGGGGAGAGGTGGGATTGGGGATATGGGGAGAGGTGGGGTTTGGGGGGTATGGGGAGAGGTGGGGTTGGGGTATATGGGGAGAGGTGGGGTTGGGGGAGATGGGGAGAGGTGGGGTTAGGGAAGATGGGAAGAGGTGGGGTTGGGTATATGGTGAGAGGTGGGGTTGGGGGATATGGGGAGAGGTGGGGTTGGGGGATATGGGGAGAGGTGGGGTTGGGGGATATGGGAAGAGGTGGGGTTGGGGGATATGGGGAGAGGTGGGGTTGGGGGAGATGGGGAGAGGTGGTGTTGGGGGATATGGGGAGAGGTGGGATTGGGGGATATGGGGAGAGGTGGGGTTGGGAGATATGGGGAGAGGTGGGGTTGGGGATATGGGGAGAGGTGGGGTTGGGGATATGGGGAGAGGTGGGGTTGGGCGATATGGGGAGAGGTGGGGTTGGGGATATGGGGAGAGGTGGGGTTGGGGATATGGGGAGAAGTGGGGTTGGGGATATGGGGAGAGGTGGGGTTGGGGATATGGGGAGAGGTGGGGTTGGGGGATATGGGGTTGGGGATATGGCGAGAGGTGGGGTTGGCGGAGATGGAGAGAGGTGGGGTTGGGGAAGATGGAGAAAGGTGGGGTTGGGGATATGGGGAGAGGTGGGGTTAGGGATATGGGGAGAGGTGGGGTTGGGGGTGATGGGGAGAGTTGGGGTTGGGGATATGGGGAGAGGTGGGTTTGGGGGAGAAGGGGAGAGGTGGGGTTGGGGAAGATGGAGAGAGGTGGGGTTGGGCAATATGGGGAGAGGTGAGGTTGGGGATATGGGGAGAGGTGGGTGTTGGGGGAGATGGGGTGAGGTGGGGTTGGGGATATGGGGAGAGGTGGGGTTGGGGGATATGGGGAGAGGTGGGATTGGGGGATATGGGGAGAGGTGGGGTTGGGAGATATGGGGAGAAGTGGGGGTTGGGGGAGATGGGGAGAGTTGGGGTTGGGGATATGGGGAGAGGTGGGTTTGGGGGAGAAGGGGAGAGGTGGGGTTGGGGAAGATGGAGAGAGGTGGGGTTGGGCAAGATGGGGAGAGGTGAGGTTGGGGATATGGGGAGAGGTGGTGTAGGGGGAGATGGGGAGAGGTGGGGTTGGGGATATGGGGAGAGGTGGGGTTTGGGGGGTATGGGGAGAGGTGGGGTTGGGGGATATGGGGAGAGGTGGGGTTGGGGGACATGGGGAGGTGGGGTTGGGGAAGAATGAAGAGGTGGGGTTGGGGGATGTGGGAGAGGTGGGGTTGGGGAGATGGGGAGAGGTGGGGTTGGGGGAGATGGGGAGAGGTGGGGTTGGGGATATGGGGAGAGGTGGGGTTGGGGGATATGGGGAGAGGTGGGGTTGGGGGATATGGGGAGAGGTGGGGTTGGGGGATATGGGGAGAGGTGGGGTTGGGGGATATGGGGAGAGCTGGGGTTGTGGGAGATGGGGAGAGGTGGGGTTGGGGGATATGGGGAGAGGTGGGATTGGGGGATATGGGGAGAGGTGGGGTTGGGAGATATGGGGAGAGGTGGGTTGGGGATATGGGGAGAGGTGGGGTTGGGGGAGATGGGGAGAGTTGGGGTTGGGGATATGGGGAGAGGTGGGTTTGGGGGAGAAGGGGAGAGGTGGGGTTGGGGGATATGGGGAGAGGTGGGGTTGGGGATATGGGGAGAGGTGGTGTTGGGGATATGGGGAGAGGTGGGGTTGGGGATATGGGGAGAAGTGGGGGTTGGGGATATGGGGAGAGGTGGGGTTGGGGATATGGGGAGAGGTGGGGTTGGGGGATATGGGGTTGGGGATATGGCGAGAGGTGGGGTTGGCGGAGATGGAGAGAGGTGGGTTGGGGAAGATGGAGAGAGGTGGGGTTGGGGATATGGGGAGAGGTGGGGTTGGGGATATGGGGAGAGGTGGGGTTGGGGATATGGGGAGAGGTGGGGTTGGGGATATGGGGAGAGGTGGGATTGGGGATATGGGGAGAGGTGGGGTTGGGGATATGGGGAGAGGTGGGCTTGGGGATTATGGGGAGAGGTGGGGTTGGGGGAGATGGGGAGAGTTGGGGTTGGGGATATGGGGAGAGGTGGGTTTGGGGGAGAAGGGGGAGGTGGGGTTGGGGATATGGAGAGAGGTGGAGTTGGGGAAGATAGAGAGAGGTGGGGGTTGGGCAAGATGGGGAGAGGTGGGGTTGGGGATATGGAGAGAGGTGGAGTTGGGGATATGGGGAGAGGTGGGGTTGGGGGATATGGGGAGAGGTGGAGTTGGGGATATGAGGAGAAGTGGGGTTGGGGATATGGGGAGAGGTGGGAGATGGGCAGAGGGTGAGGGAGATGGGCAGACGCTGAGGGAGATGGGCAGAGGGTGAGGGAGATGGGCAGACGGTGAGTGAGATGGGCAGACGGTGAGGGAGACAGGCAGACTGTGAGTGAGACGGGCAGAGGGTGAGGAAGATGGGCAGACGCTGAGGGAGACGGGTAGACGGTGAGTGAGACGGGCAGAGGGTGAGGGAGACGGGCAGACGGTGAGGGACATGGGCAGAGGGTGAGGGAGACGGGCAGAGGGTGAGGGAGACTCTGCTCCCTGAGCCACAGCGTGTCATTTACATTCTGTGAATTGTGACCTTTGCCAGGCCGAAGCCCGATTCTCCGGACCGATGTACGGCCGGCTTCGATGCCGTGGCCAATATCCGAGGAGAGGCCTTCTTCTTCAAAGGTAAGAGTATGTGGGGGGGGGAGGGAGAAAGGGGGGACCCTGGCCCCTCGATCACTCAGTGTGTGAGGGGGGACCCTGACCCCTCGATCACTGAGTGTGTGAGGGGGACTCTGACCCCTCGATCACTCAGTGTGTGAGGGGGGACCCTGACCCCTCGATCACTCAGTGTGTTGGGGGGGACCCTGACCCCTCGATCACTCAGTGTGTGAGGGGGGGGACCCTGACCCCTCGATCACTCAGTGTGTTGGGGAGGGGACCCTGACCCCTCGATCACTCAGTGTGTGAGGGGGGAGGGACCCTGACCCCACGATCACTCAGTGTGTGAGGGGGGACCCTGGCCCCTCGATCACTCAGTGTGTGAGGGGGGAGGGACCCTGACCCCACGATCACTCAGTGTGTGAGGGGGGGACCCTGGCCCCTCGATCACTCAGTGTGTGAGGGGGGACCCTGACCCCTCGATCACTCAGTGTGTGAGGGGGGACCCTACCCCTCGATCACTCAGTGTGTGAGGGGGGAGGACCCTGACCCCTCGATCACTCAGTGTGTTGGGGGGGGACCCTGACCCCTCGATCACTCAGTGTGTGAGGGGAGGGGGACCCTACCCCTCGATCATTCAGTGTGTGAGGGGAGGGGGACCCTACCCCTCGATCACTCAGTGTGTTGGGGGGGGACCCTGGCCCCTCGATCACTCAGTGTGTGAGGGGGGACCCTGACCCCTCGATCACTCAGTGTGTGAGGGGGGACCCTGACCCCTCGATCACTCAGTGTGTTGAGGGAGGGGACCCTGACCCCTCGATCACTCAGTGTGTGAGGGGGGACCCTGACCCCTCGATCACTCAGTGTGTTGAGGGAGGGGACCCTGACCCCTCGATCACTCAGTGTGTGAGGGGGGACCCTGACCCCTCGATCACTCAGTGTGTGAGGGGGGACCCTGACCCCTCGATCACTCAGTGTATTGGGGGGGGGGACCCTGACCCCTCGATCACTCAGTGTGTGAGGGGGGACCCTGACCCCTCGATCACTCAGTGTGTGAGGGGGGACCCTGACCCCTCGATCACTCAGTGTGTGAGGGGGGACCCTGACCCCTCGATCACTCAGTGTGTTGGGGGGGGACCCTGACCCCTCGATCACTCAGTGTGTGAGGGGGGAGGGACCCTGACCCCTCGATCACTCAGTGTATGATGGGGGGGACCCTACCCCTCGATCACTCAGTGTGTTAGGGGGGAGGACCCTGACCCCTCGATCACTCAGTGTGTGAGGGGGGACCCTGACCCCTCGATCACTCAGTGTGTGAGGGGGGGGGGACCCTGACCCCTCGATCACTCAGTGTGTTGGGGAGGGGGACCCTGACCCCTCGATCACTCAGTGTGTGAGGGGGGACCCTGACCCCTCGATCACTCAGTGTGTGAGGGGGGGGCCCTGACCCCTCGATCACTCAGTGTGTGAGGGGGGGGCCCTGACCCCTCGATCACTCAGTGTGTGAGGGGGGGGACCCTGACCCCTCGATCACTCTGTGTGTGAGGGGGGAGGGACCCTGACCCCTCGATCACTCAGTGTGTTGGGGGGGAGGACCCTGACCCCTCGATCACTCAGTGTGTGAGGGGGGGGACCCTGACCCCTCGATCACTCAGTGTGTGAGGGGGGAGGACCCTGACCCCTCGATCACTCAGTGTGTGAGGGGAGGGGACCCTGACTCCTCGATCACTCAGTGTGTGAGGGGGGGGACCCTGACCCCTCGATCACTCAGTGTGTGAGCGGGGGGACCCTGACCCCTCGATCACTCAGTGTGTGAGGGGGGGGACCCTGACCCCTCGATCACTCAGTGTGTGAGGGGGGGGACCCTGACCCCTCGATCACTCAGTGTGTGAGGGGGGGGACCCTGACCCCTCGATCACTCAGTGTGTGAGGGGGGGGACCCTGACCCCTCGATCATTCAGTGTGTGAGGGGAGGGACCCTGACCCCTCGATCACTCAGTGTGTGAGGGGGACCCCTGACCCCTCGATCACTCAGTGTGTGAGGGGGGGGACCCTGACCCCTCGATCACTCAGTGTGTGAGGGGGGGGACCCTGACCCCTCGATCACTCAGTGTGTTGGGGGGGGGGACCCTGACCCCTCGATCACTCAGTGTGTGAGGGGGGGGGACCCTGACCCCTCGATCACTCAGTGTGTGAGGGGGGGACCCTGACCCCTCGATCACTCAGTGTGTGAGGGGAGGGACCCTGACCCCTCGATCACTCAGTGTGTTGAGGGGGGACCCTGACCCCTCGATCACTCAGTGTGTTTGGGGGGGACCCTGACCCCTCGATCACTCAGTGTGTTGGGGGGGGACCCTGACCCCTCGATCACTCAGTGTGTGAGGGGAGGGGGACCCTGACCCCTCGATCACTCAGTGTGTTGGGGAGGGACCCTGACCCCTCGATCACTCAGTGTGTGAGGGGGGACCCTGACCCCTCGATCACTCAGTGTGTGAGGGGAGGGGACCCTGAGCCCTCGATCACTCAGTGTGTGAGGGGGGACCCTGACCCCTCGATCACTCAGTGTGTGAGGGGGGAGGACCCTGACCCCTCGATCACTCAGTGTGTGAGGGGGGAGGACCCTGACCCCTCGATCACTCAGTGTGTGAGGGGAGGGGGACCCTGACCCCTCGATCACTCAGTGTGTTGGGGGAGGACCCTGACCCCTCGATCACTCAGTGTGTGAGGGGGGACCCTACCCCTCGATCATTCAGTGTGTGAGGGGAGGGGGACCCTACCCCTCGATCACTCAGTGTGTTGGGGGGGGGACCCTGGCCCCTCGATCACTCAGTGTGTGAGGGGGGACCCTGACCCCTCGATCACTCAGTGTGTGAGGGGGGACCCTGACCCCTCGATCACTCAGTGTGTTGAGGGAGGGGACCCTGACCCCTCGATCACTCAGTGTGTGAGGGGGGACCCTGACCCCTCGATCACTCAGTGTGTTGAGGGAGGGGACCCTGACCCCTCGATCACTCAGTGTGTGAGGGGGGACCCTGACCCCTCGATCACTCAGTGTGTGAGGGGGGACCCTGACCCCTCGATCACTCAGTGTGTTGGGGGGGGGGACCCTGACCCCTCGATCACTCAGTGTGTGAGGGGGGACCCTGACCCCTCGATCACTCAGTGTGTGAGGGGGGACCCTGACCCCTCGATCACTCAGTGTGTGAGGGGGGACCCTGACCCCTCGATCACTCAGTGTGTTGCGGGGGGACCCTGACCCCTCGATCACTCAGTGTGTGAGGGGGAGGGACCCTGACCCCTCGATCACTCAGTGTGTGATGGGGGGGACCCTGACCCCTCGATCACTCAGTGTGTGAGGGGGGAGGACCCTGACCCCTCGATCACTCAGTGTGTGAGGGGGGACCCTGACCCCTCGATCACTCAGTGTGTGAGGGGGGGGGGACCCTGACCCCTCGATCACTCAGTGTGTTGGGGAGGGGGACCCTGACCCCTCGATCACTCAGTGTGTGAGGGGGGACCCTGACCCCTCGATCACTCAGTGTGTGAGGGGGGGACCCTGACCCCTCGATCACTCAGTGTGTGAGGGGGGGACCCTGACCCCTCGATCACTCAGTGTGTGAGGGGGGGGACCCTGACCCCTCGATCACTCAGTGTGTGAGGGGGGAGGGACCCTGACCCCTCGATCACTCAGTGTGTTGGGGGGGAGGACCCTGACCCCTCGATCACTCAGTGTGTGAGGGGGGGGACCCTGACCCCTCGATCACTCAGTGTGTGAGGGGGGAGGACCCTGACCCCTCGATCACTCAGTGTGTGAGGGGAGGGGACCCTGACTCCTCGATCACTCAGTGTGTGAGGGGGGGGACCCTGACCCCTCGATCACTCAGTGTGTGAGCGGGGGGACCCTGACCCCTCGATCACTCAGTGTGTGAGGGGGGGGACCCTGACCCCTCGATCACTCAGTGTGTGAGGGGGGGGACCCTGACCCCTCGATCACTCAGTGTGTGAGGGGGGGGACCCTGACCCCTCGATCACTCAGTGTGTGAGGGGGGGGACCCTGACCCCTCGATCACTCAGTGTGTGAGGGGAGGGACCCTGACCCCTCGATCACTCAGTGTGTGAGGGGGACCCTGACCCCTCGATCACTCAGTGTGTGAGGGGGGGGACCCTGACCCCTCGATCACTCAGTGTGTGAGGGGGGGGACCCTGACCCCTCGATCACTCAGTGTGTTGGGGGGGGGGACCCTGACCCCTCGATCACTCAGTGTGTGAGGGGGGGGGACCCTGACCCCTCGATCACTCAGTGTGTGAGGGGGGGGACCCTGACCCCTCGATCACTCAGTGTGTGAGGGGAGGGACCCTGACCCCTCGATCACTCAGTGTGTGAGGGGGGGACCCTGACCCCTCGATCACTCAGTGTGTTGAGGGGGGGACCCTGACCCCTCGATCACTCAGTGTGTGGGGGGGGGACCCTGACCCCTCGATCACTCAGTGTGTGAGGGGAGGGGGACCCTGACCCCTCGATCACTCAGTGTGTTGGGGAGGGACCCTGACCCCTCGATCACTCAGTGTGTGAGGGGGGACCCTGACCCCTCGATCACTCAGTGTGTGAGGGGAGGGGACCCTGAGCCCTCGATCACTCAGTGTGTGAGGGGGGACCCTGACCCCTCGATCACTCAGTGTGTGAGGGGGGAGGACCCTGACCCCTCGATCACTCAGTGTGTGAGGGGGGAGGACCCTGACCCCTCGATCACTCAGTGTGTGAGGGGAGGGGGACCCTGACCCCTCGATCACTCAGTGTGTTGGGGGAGGACCCTGACCCCTCGATCACTCAGTGTGTGAGGGGGGACCCTGACCCCTCGATCACTCAGTGTGTGAGGGGGAGGACCCTGACCCCTCGATCACTCAGTGTGTTGGGGAGGGGGACCCTGACCCCACGATCACTCAGTGTGTTGGGGGGGGACCCTGACCCCTCGATCACTCAGTGTGTGAGGGGAGGGGGACCCTGACCCCTCGATCACTCAGTGTATGAGGGGGGGGACCCTGACCCCTCGATCACTCAGTGTGTTGAGGGGAGGGACCCTGACCCCTCGATCACTCAGTGTGTGAGGGGGGGACCCTGACCCCTCGATCACTCAGTGTGTTGAGG
>NW_027253812.1:0-12015 GCF_044704955.1 Pristiophorus japonicus | reverse complement strand
CCCAAACCCATCGTTCCCCCCCAACCCCATCGTTCCCCCCCAACCCCATCGTTCCCCCCAACCCCATCCGTTCCCCCCAACCCCATCCGTTCCTCCAACCCCATCCGTTCCCCCAAACCCCACCCGTTCCCCCAAACCCCATCCGTTCCCCCAAACCCCATCCGTTCCCCCAAACTCCATCCGTTCCCCCCAACCCCATCCGTTCCCCCCAACCCCATCCGTTCCCCGCAACCCCATCCGTTCCCCCCAACCCCATCCGTTCCCCCCAACCCCATCCGTTCCCCCCAACCCCATCCGTTCCCCCCCAACCCATCCGTTCCCCCCAACCCCATCCTTTCCCCCCCAACCCCATCCTTCCCCCCAACCCCATCCTTTCCCCCAACCCCATCCTTTCCCCCAACCCCATCCTTTCCCCCACTCCCCTCCTTCGCCCCCAAACCACCCCATCCTTTACCCCCCAACACCATCCTTTCCCCCCCAACCCCATCCTTTCCCCCCCCAACCCCATCCTTCCCCCCCAACCCCATCCTTTCTCCCACTCCCCTCCTTCGTCCCCCCAACCCCATCCTTTCCCCCCCAACCCCATACTTTCCCCCCCAGACCCCATTTTTCCCCACACTCCCCTCCTTCGCCACCCCAACCCCATCTTTCCCCCAACTCCATCATTCCCCCCCAAACCCATCATTCCCCCCCAAACCCATCATTCCCCCCCAAACCCATCATTCCCCCCCAAACCCATCATTCCCCCACAAACCCATCATTCCCCCACAAACCCATCATTCCCCCCCAAACCCATCACCCCCCCCCAAACCCATCATTCCCCCCCCAAACCCATCATTCCCCCCCAAACCCATCATTCCCCCCAAACCCATAATTCCCCCCCCAAACCCATCATTCCCCCCCAAACCCATCATTCCCCCCCAAACCCATCATTCCCCCCCAAACCAATCATTCCCCCCAAACCCATCATTCCCCCCAAACCCATCATTCCCCCCAAACCCATCATTCCCCCCCAAACCCATCATTCCCCCCCAAACCCATCATTCCCCCCCAAACCCATCATTCCCCCCCAAACCCATCATTCCCCCCCAAACCCATCATTCCCCCCCAAACCCATCATTCCCCCCCAAACCCATCATTCCCCCCCAAACCCATCATCCCCCCCCAAACCCATCATTCCCCCCCAAACCCATCATTCCCCCCCAAACCCATCATTCCCCCCCAAACCCATCATTCCCCCCCAAACCCATCATTCCCCCCCAAACCCATCATTCCCCCCCAAACCCATCATTCCCCCCCAACCCATCATTCCCCCCCCAAACCCATCGTTCCCCCCCCAAACCCATCGTTCCCCCCCAAACCCATCGTTCCCCCCCAAACCCATCGTTCCCCCCCAAACCCATCGTTCCCCCCCAAACCCATCGTTCCCCCCCAAACCCATCGTTCCCCCCCAAACCCATCGTTCCCCCCCAAACCCATCGTTCCCCCCCAAACCCATCGTTCCCCCCCAAACCCATCGTTCCCCCCCAAACCCATCGTTCCCCCCCAACCGCATCGTTCCCCCCCAACCCCATCGTTCCACCCCAACCCCATCGTTCCCCCCCAACCCCATCGTTCACCCCCCAACCCCATCGTTCCCCCCCAACCCCATCGTTCCCCCCCAACCCCATCGTTCCCCCCAACCCCATCGTTCCCCCCAACCCCATCGTTCCCCCCAACCCCATCGTTCCCCCCCAACTCCATCGTTCCCCCCAACCCCATCGTTCCCCCCCAACCCCATCGTTCCCCCCCAACCCCATCGTTCCCCCCAACCCCATCGTTCCCCCCAACCCCATCGTTCCCCCCAACCCCATCGTTCCCCCCAACCCCATCGTTCCCCCCAACCCCATCGTTCCCCCCAACCCCATCCGTTCCCCCCAACCCCATCCGTTCCCCCCAACCCCATCCGTTCCCCCAAACCCCATCCGTTCCCCCAAACCCCATCCGTTCCCCCAAACCCCATCCGTTCCCCCCAACCCCATCCGTTCCCCCAAACCCCATCCGTTCCCCCAAACCCCATCCGTTCCCCCAAACCCTATCTGTTCCCCCAAACCCCATCCGTTCCCCCAACCCCATCCGTTCCCCCCAACCCCATCCGTTCCCTCCAACCCCATCCGTTCCCCCCCAACCCCATCCGTTCCCCCCAACCCCATCCTTCCCCCCAACCCCATCCTTCCCCCCCAACCCCATCCTTCCCCCCCAACCCCATCCTTCCCCCCCAACCCCAATATTTCCCCCAACCCCATCCTTCCCCCCCCAACCCCATCCGTTCCCCCAACCCCATCCTTTCGCCCCAACCCCATCCTTTCCCCCCCAACCCCATCCTTCCCCCCCAACCCCATCCTTTCCCCCCCAACTCCATCCTTTCCCCCACTCCCCTCCTTCGCCCCCCAACCCCATCCATTCCCCCCCAAACCCATCCTTTACCCCCCAACACCATCCTTTCCCCCCAACCCCATCCTTCCCCCCACCCATCCTTCCCCCCCAACCCCATCCTCCACTCCCCATCTTTCCCCCCCAACCTCATCCTTTCCCCCACTCCCCTCCTTCGTCCCCCCAACCCCATCCTTTCCCCCCAACACCATACTTTCCCCCCCAGACCCCATTTTTCCCACACTCCCCTCCTTCGCCACCCCAACCCCATCTTTCCCCCAACTCCATCATTCCCCCCCAACCCCATCATTCCCCCCAACCCTATCAATCCCCCCCAACCCCATAATTCCCCCCAACCCCATAATTCCCCCCAACCCCATAATTCCCCCCAACCCCATAATTCCCCCCAACCCTATAATTCCCCCCAACCCCATCATTCCCCCCAACCCCATCATTCCCCCCCAACCCCATCATTCCCCCCCAACCCCATCATTCCCCCCAACCCCATCATTCCCCCCCAACCCCATCATTCCCCCCCCAACCCCATCATTCCACCCCAACCCCATCATTCCACCCCAAACCCATATTTCCCCCCCAAACCCATCATTCCCCCCAAACCATCATCCCCCCCCCCAAACCTATCATTCCCCCACAAACCCATCATTCCCCCACAAACCCATCATTCCCCCACAAACCCATCATTCCCTCCCAAACCCTTCATTCCCCCACAAACCCATCATTCCCCCCCAAACCCATAATTCCCCCCCAAACCGATCATTCCCCCCAAACCCATAATTCCCCCCCAAACCCATCATTGCCCCCCAAACCCATCATTCCCCCCCAAACCCATAATTCCCCCTCAAGCCCATCATTCCCCCCCAAACCCATCATTCCCCCCCAAACCCATCATTCCCCCCCAAACCCATCATCCCCCCCAAACCCATCATTCCCCCCAAACCCATCATTCCCCCCCAAACCCATCATTCCCCCCCAAACCCATCATTCCCCCCCAAACCCATCATTCCCCCCCAAACCCATCATTCCCCCCCAAACCCATCATTCCCCCCCAAACCCATCATTCCCCCCAAACCCATAATCCCCCTCAAACCCATCATTCCCCCCCAAACCCATTAATCCCCCCAAACCCATCATTCACCCCCCAACCCCATCCGTTCCTCCAACCCCATCCGTTCCCCCAAACCCCACCCGTTCCCCCAAACCCCATCCGTTCCCCCAAACCCCATCCGTTCCCCCAAACTCCATCCGTTCCCCCCAACCCATCCGTTCCCCCCAACCCCATCCGTTCCCCGCAACCCCATCCGTTCCCCCCAACCCCATCCGTTCCCCCCAACCCCATCCGTTCCCCCCAACCCCATCGTTCCCCCCCAACCCCATCCGTTCCCCCCAACCCCATCCTTTCCCCCCCAACCCCATCCTTCCCCCCCAACCCCATCCTTTCCCCCAACCCCATCCTTTCCCCCAACCCCATCCTTTCCCCCACTCCCCTCCTTCGCCCCCCCAACCCCATCCTTTACCCCCCAACCCATCCTTTCCCCCCCAACCCCATCCTTTCCCCCCCCAACCCCATCCTTCCCCCCCAACCCATCCTTTCTCCACTCCCTCCTTCGTCCCCCCAACCCCATCCTTTCCCCCCCAACCCCATACTTTCCCCCCCAGACCCCATTTTCCCCACACTCCCCTCCTTCGCCACCCCAACCCCATCTTTCCCCCAACTCCATCATTCCCCCCAACCCCATCATTCCCCCCAACCCTATCAATCCCCCCCAACCCCATAATTCCCCAACCCCATAATTCCCCCAACCCCATAATTCCCCCCAACCCCATAATTCCCCCCAACCCCATAATTCCCCCCAACCCCATAATTCCGCCCAACCCCATAATTCCCCCCAACCCCATAATTCCCCCCAACCCCATCATTCCCCCCAACCCCATCATTCCCCCCAACCCCATCATTCCCCCCCAACCCCATCATTCCCCCCCAACCCCATCATTCCCCCCCAACCCCATCATTCCCCCCCAACCCCATCATTCCACCCCAACCCCATCATTCCACCCCAAACCCATATTTCACCCCCAAACCCATATTTCCCCCCCAAACCCATCATTCACCCCCAAACCCATCATTCCCCCCAAACCATCATCCCCCCCAAACCTATCATTCCCCCACAAACCCATCATTCCCCCACAAACCCATCATTCCCTCCCAAACCCTTCATTCCCCCACAAACCCATCATTCCCCCCAAACCCATAATTCCCCCCCAAACCGATCATTCCCCCCAAACCCATAATTCCCCCCCAAACCCATCATTGCCCCCCAAACCCATCATTCCCCCCAAACCCATAATTCCCCCTCAAGCCCATCATTCCCCCCAAACCCATCATTCCCCCCCAAACCCATCATTCCCCCCCAAACCCATCATTCCCCCCCAAACCCATCATTCCCCCCCAAACACATCATTCCCCCCCAAACCCATCATTCCCCCCCAAACCCATCATTCCCCCCCAAACCCATCATTCCCCCCCAAACCCATCATTCCCCCCCAAACCCATCATTCCCCCCCAAACCCATCATTCCCCCCCAAACCCATCATTCCCCCCCAAACCCATCATTCCCCCCCAAACCCATCATTCCCCCCCAAACCCATCATTCCCCCCCAAACCCATCATCCCCCTCAAACCCATCATTCCCCACCAAACCCATTATTCCCCCCAAACCCATCATTCACCCCCAAACCCATCATTCCCCCCAACCCCATCCTTTCCCCCACAAACCCATCATTCACACCCAAACCCATCATTCCCCCAAACTCATCATTCCCCCCAACCCCATCCTTTCCCCCCAACCCCATCCTTTCCCCCGCAACACCATCCTTTCCCCCCAACCCCATCCTTTTCCTCCGCCAACCCCGTCCTTTCTCCACTCCCCTCCTTCGGACCCAACCCCATACATTCTCCCCAACCCCATCCTTTCCCCCCAACCCCATCCTTTCCCCACTCCCCTCCTTCGCCACCCCAACCCCATCCTTTCCCCCAACCTCATCCTTTCCCCCCCAACCCCATCCTTTCCCAACCAACCCCATCCGTTACCCCCAACCCCATCCTTTACCCCACAACCCCATCCTTTCCCCCCAACCCCCATCGTTTCCCCCCAACCCCATCCTTTCCCCCACTCCCCTTCTTCGCCCCCCCAACCCCATCCATTACCACCAACCCCATCCTGTCCCCCCAACCCCATCCTGTCCCCCCAACCCCATCCTTTCCCCCCCAACCCCATCCTTTCCCCCCAACACCCTCCTTTCCCCCGCTCCCCTCCTTCACCCCCCCAAACCCCACCTTCCCCCCCCAACCCCATCCTTTCCCCCAACCCCATTCTTTCCCCCCCAACCCCATCCTTTCCCCCAACCCCAACCTTTCCCCACTCCACTCCTTCGCCCCCCCAACCCCATACTTTCCCCCCAACCCCATCCTTTCCCCCCCAACCCCATCCTTTCCCCCACTCCCCTACTTCGCCCCCCCAACCCCATTCATTCCCCCAACCCCATTCATTCCCCCAACCCCATTCATTCCCCCCAACCCCATTCATTCCCCCAACCCCATTCATTCCCCCCAACCCCATTCATTCCCCCAACCCCATTCATTCCCCCCAACCCCATTCATTCCCCCCAAACCCATATTTCCCCCCAAACCCATCATTCACCCCCAAACCCATCATTCCCCCCAAACCATCATCCCCCCCCCAAACCTATCATTCCCCCACAAACCCATCATTCCCCCACAAACCCATCATTCCCTCCCAAACCCTTCATTCCCCCACAAACCCATCATTCCCCCCAAACCCATAATTCCCCCCCAAACCGATCATTGCCCCCCAAACCCATCATTCCCCCCAAACCCATCATTCCCCCCCAAACCCATCATTCCCCCCCAAACCCATCATTCCCCCCCAAACCCATCATTCCCCCCCAAACCCATCATTCCCCCCAAACGCATCATTCCCCCCCAAACGCATCATTCCCCCCAAACCCATCATTCCCCCCCAAACCCATCATTCCCCCCCAAACCCATCATTCCCCCCAAACCCATCATTCCCCCCCAAACCCATCATTCCCCCCAAACCCATCATTCCCCCAAACCCATAATCCCCCCCAAACCCATCATTCCCCCCCAAACCCATCATTCCCCCCAAACCCATAATCCCCCCCAAACCCATCATTCACCCCCAAACACATCATTCCCCCACAAACCCATCATTCCCCCACAAACCCATCATTCCCCCACAAACCCATCATTCCACAAACCCATCATTCCCCCCAAACCCATCACCCCCCCCCAAACCCATCATTCCCCCCCCAAACCCATCATTCCCCCCCAAACCCATCATTCCCCCAAACCATCATCCCCCCCCCAAACCTATCATTCCCCCACAAACCCATCATTCCCCCACAAACCCATCATTCCCTCCCAAACCCTTCATTCCCCCACAAACCCATCATTCCCCCCAAACCCATAATTCCCCCCCAAACCGATCATTGCCCCCCAAACCCATCATTCCCCCCAAACCCATCATTCCCCCCCAAACCCATCATTCCCCCCCAAACCCATCATTCCCCCCCAAACCCATCATTCCCCCCCAAACGCATCATTCCCCCCCAAACGCATCATTCCCCCCCAAACCCATCATTCCCCCCCAAACCCATCATTCCCCCCCAAACCCATCATTCCCCCCAAACCCATCATTCCCCCCAAACCCATCATTCCCCCCCAAACCCATCATTCCCCCCAAACCCATAATCCCCCCCAAACCCATCATTCCCCCCAAACCCATCATTCCCCCCAAACCCATAATCCCCCCCAAACCCATCATTCACCCCCAAACACATCATTCCCCCACAAACCCATCATTCCCCCCACAAACCCATCATTCCCCCACAAACCCATCATTCCCCCACAAACCCATCATTCCCCCCCAAACCCATCACCCCCCCCCAAACCCATCGTTCCCCCCCAACCGCATCGTTCCCCCCCAACCCCATCGTTCCCCCCCAACCCCATCGTTCCCCCCCAACCCCATCGTTCACCCCCCAACCCCATCGTTCCCCCCCAACCCCATCGTTCCCCCCCAACCCCATCGTTCCCCCCAACCCCATCGTTCCCCCCCAACCCCATCGTTCCCCCCAACCCCATCGTTCCCCCCAACTCCATCGTTCCCCCCCAACCCCATCGTTCCCCCCCAACCCCATCGTTCCCCCCAACCCCATCGTTCCCCCCAACCCCATCGTTCCCCCCAACCCCATCGTTCCCCCCAACCCCATCGTTCCCCCCAACCCCATCCGTTCCCCCAACCCCATCCGTTCCCCCAAACCCCATCCGTTCCCCCAAACCCCCATCCGTTCCCCCAAACCCCATCCGTTCCCCGTTCCCCCAAACCCCATCCGTTCCCCCAAACCCTATCTGTTCCCCCAAACCCCATCCGTTCCCCCCAACCCCATCCGTTCCCCCCAACCCCATCCGTTCCCTCCAACCCCATCCGTTCCCCCCCAACCCCATCCGTTCCCCCCAACCCCATCCTTTCCCCCCAACCCCATCCTTCCCCCCCAACCCCATCCTTCCCCCCCAACCCCATCCTTCCCCCCCAACCCCAATATTTCCCCCAACCCCATCCTTCCCCCCCAACCCCATCCGTTCCCCCAACCCCATCCTTTCGCCCCAACCCCATCCTTTCCCCCCCAACCCCATCCTTCCCCCCCAACCCCATCCTTTCCCCCCCAACTCCATCCTTTCCCCCACTCCCCTCCTTCGCCCCCCAACCCCATCCATTCCCCCCCAAACCCATCCTTTACCCCCCAACACCATCCTTTCCCCCCCAACCCCATCCTTCCCCCCCCCCAACCCCATCCTTCCCCCCCAACCCCATCCTTTCTCCCACTCCCGCCCTTCGCCCCCCCAACCCCATCTTTCCCCCCCAACCTCATCCTTTCCCCCACTCCCCTCCTTCGTCCCCCCAACCCCATCCTTTCCCCCCCAACCCCATACTTTCCCCCCCAGACCCCATTTTTTCCCACACTCCCCTCCTTCGCCACCCCAACCCCATCTTTCCCCAACTCCATCATTCCCCCCCAACCCCATCATTCCCCCCAACCCTATCAATCCCCCCCAACCCCATAATTCCCCCCAACCCCATAATTCCCCCCAACCCCATAATTCCCCCCAACCCCATAATTCCCCCCAACCCCATAATTCCCCCCAACCCTATAATTCCCCCTCCCCACCTATTCCCCCAACCCCATCATTCCCCCCAACCCCATCATTCCCCCCAACCCCATCATTCCCCCCCAACCCCATCATTCCCCCAACCCCATCATTCCCCCCCAACCCCATCATTCCCCCCCAACCCCATCATTCCACCCCAACCCCATCATTCCACCCCAAACCCATATTTCCCCCCCAAACCCATCATTCCCCCCAAACCATCATCCCCCCCCCCAAACCTATCATTCCCCCACAAACCCATCATTCCCCCACAAACCCATCATTCCCCCACAAACCCATCATTCCCTCCCAAACCCTTCATTCCCCCACAAACCCATCATTCCCCCCCAAACCCATAATTCCCCCCCAAACCGATCATTCCCCCCAAACCCATAATTCCCCCCCAAACCCATCATTGCCCCCCAAACCCATCATTCCCCCCAAACCCATAATTCCCCCTCAAGCCCATCATTCCCCCCCAAACCCATCATTCCCCCCCAAACCCATCATTCCCCCCCAAACCCATCATCCCCCCCAAACCCATCATTCCCCCCAAACCCATCATTCCCCCCCAAACCCATCATTCCCCCCCAAACCCATCATTCCCCCCCAAACCCATCATTCCCCCCCCAAACCCATCATTCCCCCCCAAACCCATCATTCGGCGGCCCCCAAACCCATCATTCCCCCCAAACCCATAATCCCCCTCAAACCCATCATTCCCCCCCAAACCCATTAATCCCCCCAAACCCATCATTCACCCCCAAACCCATCATTCCCCCCAACCCCATCCTTTCCCCCACAAACCCATCATTCGCCCCCAAACCCATCATTCCCCCCAAACCCATCATTCCCCCCAACCCCATCCTTTCCCCCCAACCCCATCCTTTCCCCCGCAACACCATCCTTTCACCCCCAACCCCATCCTTTTCCTCCGCCAACCCCGTCCTTTCTCCCACTCCCCTCCTTCGGACCCAACCCCATACATTCTCCCCAACCCCATCCTTTCCCCCCAACCCCATCCTTTCCCCCACTCCCCTCCTTCGCCACCCCAACCCCATCCTTTCCCCCCAACCTCATCCTTTCCCCCCCAACCCCATCCTTTCCCAACCAACCCCATCCGTTACCCCCAACCCCATCCTTTACCCCACAACCCCATCCTTTCCCCCCAACCCCCATCGTTTCCCCCCCAACCCCATCCTTTCCCCCACTCCCCTTCTTCGCCCCCCCAACCCCATCCATTACCACCAACCCCATCCTGTCCCCCCCAACCCCATCCTGTCCCCCCAACCCCATCCTTTCCCCCCCAACCCCATCCTTTCCCCCCCAACACCCTCCTTTCCCCCGCTTCCCTCCTTCACCCCCCCAAACCCCACCTTCCCCCCCAACCCCATCCTTTCCCCCAACCCCATTCTTTCCCCCCCAACCCCATCCTTTCCCCCAACCCCAACCTTTCCCCCACTCCACTCCTTCGCCTCCCCAACCCCATACTTTCCCCCCCAACCCCATACTTTCCCCCCCAACCCCATCCTTTCCCCCCCCAACCCCATCCTTTCCCCCACTCCCCTACTTCGCCCCCCCAACCCCATTCATTCCCCCAACCCCATTCATTCCCCCAACCCCATTCATTCCCCCCAACCCCATTCATTCCCCCAACCCCATTCATTCCCCCCAACCCCATCCTTTCCCCCCAACACCATCCTTTCCCCCCAACCCCATCTTTCCCCCCAACCCCATCCTTTCCCCCGCAACCCCATCCTTTCCCCCCCAACCCCATCCTTTTCCTCCGCCAACCCCGTCCTTTCTCCCACTCCCCTCCTTCGGCCCCCAACCCCAACCTTTCCCCCACAACCCCATCCTTTCCCCCACTCCCCTCCTTCGCTCCCCCAACCTCATCCTTTCCCCCCCAACCCCATCCTTTCCCAACCAACCCCATCCTTTCCCCCCCAACCCCATCCTTTCCCCCAGCCCCAACCTTTCCCCCACTCCACTCCTTCGCCCCCCCAACCCCATCCTTTCCCCCCCAACCCCATCCTTTCCCCCCGAACCCCATCCTTTCCCCCCCAACCCCATCCTTTCCCCCCCAACCCCATCCTTTCCCCCCCAACCCCATCCTTTCCCCCCCAACCCCATCCTTTCCCCCCAACCCCATCCTTTACCCCCAACCCCATCTTTTCCCCCACTACCCTCCTTTGCCCCCCCAATCCCATATTCTCCCCCAATCCCATATTCTCCCCCAATCCCATATTCTCCCCCAACCCCATATTCTCCCCCAACCCCATATTCTCCCCCAACCCCATATTCTCCCCCAACCCCATTTTCCCCCCAACCCCATCTTTCCCCCAACCCCATCTTTCCCCCAACCCCATCTTTCCCTCCAACCCCATTTTCCCCCCAACCCCATCTTTCCCACCAACCCCATCTTTCCCACCAACCCCATCTTTCCCACCAACCCCATCATTCCCCCTAACCCCATTATTCCCCCCCAAACCCAACATTCCCCCCCCAAACCCATCATTCCCCCCCCAAACCCATCATTCCCCCCAAACCCATCATTCCCCCCAAACCCATCATTCCCCCCAAACCCATCATTCCCCCCAAACCCATCATTCCCCCCCAAACCCATCATTCCCCCCCAAACCCATCATTCCCCCCCGAACCCAGCATTCCCCCCCGAACCCAGCATTCCCCCCGAACCCACCATTCCCCCCCGAACCCACCATTCCCCCCCAAACCCACCATTCCCCCCCGAACCCACCATTCCCCCCCGAACCCACCATTCCCCCCCGAACCCACCATTCCCCCCCGAACCCATCATTCCCCCCAACCCCATCCTCCCCCAAAACCCCACCCTCCCCTCCCAAACCCATCCTCCCCCCCAACCCCATCATTCCCCCCAACCCCATCATTCCCCCCACGACCCCATCCTTCCCCCATGACCCCATCCTTCCCCCACGACCCCATCCTTCCCCCCCCAACCCCATCCTCCCCCAAAACCCCACCCTCCCCCCCGACCCCATCCTCCCCCCGACCCCATCCTCCCCCCTAACCCCATCCTTCCCCCCCAACCGCATCCTTCCCCCACAACCCCATCCTTCCCCCCCAACCCCATCCTTCCCCCCCAACCCCATCCTTCACACCCAACTCCATCCTTTCCCCCCCAACCCCACCCTTCTCCCCCCCAACCCCACCCTTCTCCCCCCAAACCTCCCTTCCCTCCCCCAAACCCATCCTTCCCAACCCCACCCCCCTCCCCAACCCCATCCTTTTCCCCCAACCCCATCCTTCTCCCCCAACCCCATCCTTCTCCTCCAACCCCATCCTTCTCCCCC
>NW_027253811.1:0-12025 GCF_044704955.1 Pristiophorus japonicus | reverse complement strand
CCCCTCCCCTCTCCTCGGGACACTCTCCCCTCCCCCCCCGAGACACACTCCCCTCCCCTCGGGACACTCTCCCCTCCACCCGAGACAGTCTCCCCTCCTCCCGGCACACTCTCCCCTCCCACCGTGACACTCTCCCCTCCCCCCGGGACACTCTCCCCTCTCCCCGGGACACTCACACCACACCTCGGGACACTCTCCCCTCCCCTCCCCCTGGGAAACTCTCCCACATCCCTCGGGACACTCTCCCCTCCCCTCCCCCCGGGACACTCTCCCTCCCCTCGGGACACTCTCCTCCCCTCGCCTCGGGACACACTCCCCTACCCGCGGAGACACTCTCCCCTCCCCCGGGAGAGTCTCCCTCCTCCCGGGTCACTCTCCCCTCCCCTCCCCCCGGGACACTCTCCCATCCCCTGGGACACCTCTCCCCTCCCCTCTCCTCGGGACACTCTGCCCTCCCCCCCGAGACACACTCCCCTCCCCTCGGGACACTCTCCTCCACCCGAGACAGTCTCCCCTCCTCCCGGGACACTCTCCCCTCCCCCGTGACACTCTCCCCTCCCCCGTGACACTCTCCCCTCCCCCGGGACACTCTCCCCTCTCCCCGGGACACTCACGCCACACCTCGGGACACTCTCCCCTCCCCCCCCGGGACACTCGCCCCTCTCCCCGGGACACTCTCCCCTCCCCCTGGGACACTCTCCCCCTCCCCTCTCCTCGGGACACTCTCCCCTCCACCCGAGACAGTCTCCCCTCCTCCCGGGACACTCTCCCCTCCCACCGTGACACTCTCCCCCTCCCCCGGGACACTCTCCCCTCTCCCCGGGACACTCACGCCACACCTCGGGACACTCTCCCCTCCCCTCTCCCTGGGAAACTCTCCACTCCCCTCGGGACACTCTCCCCTCCCCTCCCCCGGGACACTCTCCACTCCCCTCGGGACACTCTCCCTTCCCCTCCCCCGGGACACTCTCCCCTCTCCCCGGGACACTCACGCCACACCTCGGGACACTCTCCCCTCCCCTCCCCCGGGACACTCGCCCCTCTCCCCGGGACACTCTCCCCTCCCCCTGTGACACTCTCCCCTCCCTTCTCCTCGGGACACCCTCCCCCTCCCCCCCGAGACACTCTCCCCTCCCCCCGTGACACTCTCACCTCCCCCGGGACACTCTCCCCTCTCCCGGGACACTCACGCCACACCTCGGGACACTCTCCCCTCCCCTCCCCCCGGGACACTCACCCTCCCCTCGGGACACTCTCCCCTCCCCTCTCCTCGGGACACACTCCCCGACCCGCGGAGACACTCTCCCCTCCCCCCGGGACACTCACCCCTCCCCTCGGGACACTCTCCCCTCCCCTCCCCCTTGGAAACTCTCCACTCCCCTCGACACCTCCCCTCCCCTCCCCCCGGACACTCTCCCCCTCCCCTCGGGACACTCTCTCCCTCCCCTCTCCTCGGACACACTCCCCTTCCCGCGGAGACACTCTCCCCTCCCCCGGGACACTCTCCCCTCCCCCCGAGACACACTCCCCTCCCCCGAGACACTCTCCCACTCCCCCGAGACACTCTCCCCTCCCCCAGAGACACTCTCCCCTCCACCCGAGACACTCTCCCCTCCCCCCGAGACACTCTCCCCTCCACCCGAGACACTCTCCCCTCCCACCGAGACACTCTCCCCTCCCCCCAAGACACTCTCCCACTCCCACCGAGACACTCTCCACTCCCCCGAGACATTCTCTCCTCCCCCTGAGACACTCTCCCCTCCCCCGAGACACTCTCCCTCCCCCCGTGACACTCTCCCCTCCCCCCGTGACACTCTCTCCTCCCCCCGGGACACTCTCCCCTCTCCCCGGGACACTCACCCCACACCTCGGGACACTTTCCCCTCCCCTCCCCCCGGGACACTCGCCCCTCTCCCCGGGACACTCTCCCCTCCCCCTGGGACACTCTCCCCTCCCCTCTCCTCGGGACACTCTCCCCTCCCCCCCGAGACACACTCCCCTCCCCTCGGGACACTCTCCCCTCCACCCGAGACAGTCTCCCCTCCTCCCGGCACACTCTCCCCTCCCACCGTGACACTCTCCCCTCCCCCCGGGACACTCTCCCCTCTCCCCGGGACACTCACACCACACCTCGGGACACTCTCCCCTCCCCTCCCCCTGGGAAACTCTCCACTCCCCTCGGGACACTCTCCCCTCCCCTCCCCCCGGGACACTCTCCCCTCCCCTCGGGACACTCTCCCCTCCCCTCGCCTCGGGACACACTCCCCTACCCGCGGAGACACTCTCCCCTCCCCCGGGACAGTCTCCCCTCCTCCCGGGACACTCTCCCCTCCCCTCCCCCCGGGACACTCTCCCTCCCCCTGGGACACTCTCCCCTCCCCTCTCCTCGGGACACTCTGCCCTCCCCCCCGAGACACACTCCCCTCCCCTCGGGACACTCTTCCCCTCCACCCGAGACAGTCTCCCCTCCTCCCGAGACACTCTTCCCTCCCACCGAGACACTCTCCCCTCCCCCCAAGACACTCTCCACTCCCACCGAGACACTCTCCACTCCCCCGAGACATTCTCTCCTCCCCCTGAGACACTCTCCCCTCCCCCGAGACACTCTCCCTCCCCCCGTGACACTCTCCCCTCCCCCCGTGACACTCTCCCCTCCCCCCGGGACACTCTCCCCTCTCCCCGGGACACTCACGCCACACCTCGGGACACTCTCCCCTCCCCTCCCCCCGGGACACTCGCCCCTCTCCCCGGGACACTCTCCCCTCCCCCTGGGACACTATCCCCTCCCCTCTCCTCGGGACACTCTCCCCTCCCCCCCGAGACACACTCCCCTCCCCTCGGGACACTCTCCCCTCCACCCGAGACAGTCTCCCCTCCTCCCGGCACACTCTCCCCTCCCACCGTGACACTCTCCCCTCCCCCCGGGACACTCTCCCCTCTCCCCGGGACACTCACACCACACCTCGGGACACTCTCCCCTCCCCTCCCCCTGGGAAACTCTCCACTCCCCTCGGGACACTCTCCCCTCCCCTCCCCCCGGGACACTCTCCCCTCCCCTCGGGACACTCTCCCCTCCCCTCGCCTCGGGACACACTCCCCTACCCGCGGAGACACTCTCCCCTCCCCCCGGGAGAGTCTCCCCTCCTCCCGGGTCACTCTCCCCTCCCCTCCCCCCGGGACACTCTCCCATCCCCCTGGGACACTCTCCCCTCCCCTCTCCTCGGGACACTCTGCCCTCCCCCCCGAGACACACTCCCCTCCCCTCGGGACACTCTCCCCTCCACCCGAGACAGTCTCCCCTCCTCCCGGGACACTCTCCCCTCCCCCCGTGACACTCTCCCCTCCCCCCGTGACACTCTCCCCTCCCCCCGGGACACTCTCCCCTCTCCCCGGGACACTCACGCCACACCTCGGGACACTCTCCCCTCCCCTCCCCCCGGGACACTCGCCCCTCTCCCCGGGACACTCTCCCCTCCCCCTGGGACACTCTCCCCTCCCCTCTCCTCGGGACACTCTCCCCTCCCCCCCGAGACACACTCCCCTCCCCTCGGGACACTCTCCCCTCCACCCGAGACAGTCTCCCCTCCTCCCGGCACACTCTCCCCTCCCACCGTGACACTCTCCCCTCCCCCCGGGACACTCTCCCCTCTCCCCGGGACACTCACACCACACCTCGGGACACTCTCCCCTCCCCTCCCCCTGGGAAACTCTCCACTCCCCTCGGGACACTCTCCCCTCCCCTCCCCCCGGGACACTCTCCCCTCCCCTCGGGACACTCTCCCCTCCCCTCGCCTCGGGACACACTCCCCTACCCGCGGAGACACTCTCCCCTCCCCCCGGGACAGTCCCCCCTCCTCCCGGGACACTCTCCCCTCCCCTCCCCCCGGGACACTCTCCCCTCCCCCTGGGAAACTCTCCCCTCCCCTCTCCTCGGGACACTCTGCCCTCCCCCCCGAGACACACTCCCCTCCCCTCGGGACACTCTCCCCTCCACCCGAGACAGTCTCCCCTCCTCCCGAGACACTCTCCCCTCCCCCCGAGAAACTCTCCCCTCCACCCGAGACACTCTTCCCTCCCACCGAGACACTCTCCCCTCCCCCCAAGACACTCTCCACTCCCACCGAGACACTCTCCACTCCCCCGAGACATTCTCTCCTCCCCCTGAGACACTCTCCCCTCCCCCGAGACACTCTCCCTCCCCCCGTGACACTCTCCCCTCCCCCCGAGACACTCTCCCTCCCCCCGTGACACTCTCCCCTCCCCCCGGGACACTCTCCCCTCTCCCCGGGACACTCACGCCACACCTCGGGACACTCTCCCCTCCCCTCCCCCCGGGACACTCGCCCCTCTCCCCGGGACACTCTCCCCTCCCCCTGGGACACTCTCCCCTCCCCTCTCCTCGGGACACTCTCCCCTCCCCCCCGAGACACACTCCCCTCCCCTCGGGACACTCTCCCCTCCACCCGAGACAGTCTCCCCTCCTCCCGGCACACTCTCCCCTCCCACCGTGACACTCTCCCCTCCCCCCGGGACACTCTCCCCTCTCCCCGGGACACTCACACCAAACCTCGGGACACTCTCCCCTCCCCTCCCCCTGGGAAACTCTCCACTCCCCTCGGGACACTCTCCCCTCCCCTCTCCTCGGGACACACTCCCCGACCCGCGGAGACACTCTCCCCTCCCCCCGGGACACTCTCCCCTCCCCTTGGGACACTCTCCCCTCTCCCCGGGACACTCACACCACACCTCGGGACACTCTCCCCTCCCCTCCCCCTGGGAAACTCTCCACTCCCCTCGGGACACTCTCCCCTCCCCTCTCCTCGGGACACTCTCCCCTCCCCTCTCCTCGGGACACACTCCCCGACCCGCGGAGACACTCTCCCCTCCCCCGGGACACTCTCCCCTCCCCCCGAGACACACTCCCCTCCCCCGAGACACTCTCCCTCCCCCCGTGACACTCTCCACTCCCCCGAGACACTCTCCCCTCCCCCCGAGACACTCTCCCCTCCCCCGAGACACTCTTCCCTCCCACCGAGACACTCTCCCCTCCCCCCAAGACACTCTCCACTCCCACCGAGACACTCTCCCCTCCCCCCAAGACACTCTCCACTCCCCCGAGACACTCTCCACTCCCCCGAGACATTCTCTCCTCCCCCTGAGACACTCTCCCCTCCCCCGAGACACTCTCCCTCCCCCCGTGACACTCTCCCCTCCCCCCGAGACACTCTCCCTCCCCCCGTGACACTCTCCCCTCCCCCCGAGACACTCTCCCTCCCCCCGAGACACTCTCCCTCCCCCCGAGACACTCTCCCCTCCACCCGAGACACTCTTCCCTCCCACCGAGACACTCTCCCCTCCCCCCAAGACACTCTCCACTCCCACCGAGACACTCTCCACTCCCCCGAGACATTCTCTCCTCCCCCTGAGACACTCTCCCCTCCCCCGAGACACTCTCCCTCCCCCCGTGACACTCTCCCCTCCCCCCGAGACACTCTCCCTCCCCCCGTGACACTCTCCCCTCCCCCCGTGACACTCTCCCCTCCCCCCGGACACTCTCCCCTCTCCCCGGGACACTCACGCCACACCTCGGGACACTCTCCCCTCCCCTCCCCCCGGGACACTCGCCCCTCTCCCCGGGACACTCTCCCCTCCCCCTGGGACACTCTCCCCTCCCCTCTCCTCGGGACACTCTCCCCTCCCCCCCGAGACACACTCCCCTCCCCTCGGGACACTCTCCCCTCCACCCGAGACAGTCTCCCCTCCTCCCGGCACACTCTCCCCTCCCACCGTGACACTCTCCCCTCCCCCCGGGACACTCTCCCCTCTCCCCGGGACACTCACACCACACCTCGGGACACTCTCCCCTCCCCTCCCCCTGGGAAACTCTCCACTCCCCTCGGGACACTCTCCCCTCCTCTCCCCCCGGGACACTCTCCCCTCCCATCGGGACACTCTCCCCTCCCCTCGCCTCGGGACACACTCCCCTACCCGCGGAGACACTCTCACCTCCCCCCGGGACAGTCTCCCCTCCTCCCGGGACACTCTCCCCTCCCCTCCCCCCGGGACACTCTCCCCTCCCCCTGGGACACTCTCCCCTCCCCTCTCCTCGGGACACTCTGCCCTCCCCCCCGAGACACACTCCCCTCCCCTCGGGACAGTCTCCCCTCCACCCGAGACAGTCTCCCCTCCTCCCGGGACACTCTCCCCTCCCCCCGTGACACTCTCCCCTCTCCCCGGGACACTCACGCCACACCTCGGGACACTCTCCCCTCCCCTCCCCCCGGGACACTCGCCCCTCTCCCCGGGATACTCTCCCCTCCCCCTGGGACACTCTCCCCTCCCCTCTCCTCGGGACACTCTCCCCTCCCCCCCGAGACACACTCCCCTCCCCTCGGGACACTCTCCCCTCCACCCGAGACAGTCTCCCCTCCTCCCGGCACACTCTCCCCTCCCACCGTGACACTCTCCCCTCCCCCCGGGACACTTTCCCCTCTCCCCGGGACACTCACACCACACCTCGGGACACTCTCCCCTCCCCTCCCCCTGGGAAACTCTCCACTCCCCTCGGGACACTCTCCCCTCCCCTCCCCCCGGGACACTCTCCCCTCCCTTCGGGACACTCTCCCCTCCCCTCGCCTCGGGACACACTCCCCTACCCGCGGAGACACTCTCCCCACCCCCCGGGACAGTCTCCCCTCCTCCCGGGACACTCTCCCCTCCCCTCCCCCCGGGACACTCTCCCCTCCCCCTGGGACACTCTCCCCTCCCCTCTCCTCGGGACACTCTGCCCTCCCCCCCGAGACACACTCCCCTCCCCTCGGGACACTCTCCCCTCCACCCGAGACAGTCTCCGCTCCTCCCGAGACACTCTCCCCTCCCCCCGAGACACTCTCCCCTCCACCCGAGACACTCTCCCCTCCCCCCAAGACACTCTCCACTCCCACCGAGACACTCTCCACTCCCCCGAGACATTCTCTCCTCCCCCTGAGACACTCTCCCCTCCCCCGAGACACTCTCCCTCCCCCCGTGACACTCTCCCCTCCCCCCGAGACACTCTCCCTCCCCCCGTGACACTCTCCCCTCCCCCGTGACACTCTCCCCTCCCCCCGGGACACTCTCCCCTCTCCCCGGGACACTCACGCCACACCTCGGGACACTCTCCCCTCCCCTCCCCCCGGGACACTCGCCCCTCTCCCCGGGACACTCTCCCCTCCCCCTGGGACACTCTCCCCTCCCCTCTCCTCGGGACACTCTCCCCTCCCCCCCGAGACACACTCCCCTCCCCTCGGGACACTCTCCCCTCCACCCGAGACAGTCTCCCCTCCTCCCGGCACACTCTCCCCTCCCACCGTGACACTCTCCCCTCCCCCCGGGACACTCTCCCCTCTCCCCGGGACACTCACACCACACCTCGGGACACTCTCCCCTCTCCCCGGGACACTCACACCACACCTCGGGACACTCTCCCCTCCCCTCCCCCTGGGAAACTCTCCACTCCCCTCGGGACACTCTCCCCTCCCCTCCCCCCGGGACACTCTCCCCTCCTCTCGGGACACTCTCCCCTCCCCTCGCCTCGGGACACACTCCCCTACCCGCGGAGACACTCTCCCCTCCCCCCGGGACAGTCTCCCCTCCTCCCGGGACACTCTCCCCTCCCCTCCCCCCGGGACACTCTCCCCTCCCCCTGGGACACTCTCCCCTCCCCTCTCCTCGGGACACTCTGCCCTCCCCCCCGAGACACACTCCCCTCCCCTCGGGACACTCTCCCCTCCACCCGAGACACTCTCCCCTCCACCCGAGACAGTCTCCCCTCCTCCGGAGACACTCTCCCCTCCCCCCGAGACACTCTCCCCTCCACCCGAGACACTCTGCCCTCCCCCCCGAGACACACTCCCCTCCCCTCGGGACACTCTCCCCTCCACCCGAGACACTCTCCCCTCCACCCGAGACAGTCTCCCCTCCTCCGGAGACACTCTCCCCTCCCCCCGAGACACTCTCCCCTCCACCCGAGACACTCTTCCCTCCCACCGAGACACTCTCCCCTCCCCCCAAGACACTCTCCACTCCCACCGAGACACTCTCCCCTCCACCCGAGACAGTCTCCCCTCCCCCTGAGACACTCTCCCCTCCCCCGAGACACTCTGCCCTCCCCCCGAGACACACTCCCCTCCCCTCGGGACACTCTCCCCTCCACCCGAGACACTCTCCCCTCCACCCGAGACAGTCTCCCCTCCTCCGGAGACACTCTCCCCTCCCCCCGAGACACTCTCCCCTCCACCCGAGACACTCTTCCCTCCCACCGAGACACTCTCCCCTCCCCCCGAGACACTCTCCCCTCCCCCCAAGACACTCTCCACTCCCACCGAGACACTCTCCACTCCCCCGAGACATTCTCTCCTCCCCCTGAGACACTCTCCCCTCCCCTGAGACACTCTCCCTCCCCCCGTGACACTCTCCCCTCCCCCCGAGACACTCTCCCTCCCCCCGTGACACTCTCCCCTCCCCCCGTGACACTCTCCCCTCCCCCCGGGACACTCTCCCCTCTCCCCGGGACACTCACGCCACACCTCGGGACACTCTCCCCTCCCCTCCCCCCCGGGACACTCGCCCCTCTCCCCGGGACACTCTCCCCTCCCCCTGGGACACTCTCCCCTCCCCTCTCCTCGGGACACTCTCCCCTCCCCCCCGAGACACACTCCCCTCCCCTCGGGACACTCTCCCCTCCACCCGAGACAGTCTCCCCTCCTCCCGGCACACTCTCCCCTCCCACCGTGACACTCTCCCCTCCCCCCGGGACACTCTCCCCTCTCCCCGGGACACTCACACCACACCTCGGGACACTCTCCCCTCCCCTCCCCTGGGAAACTCTCCACTCCCCTCGGAACACTCTCCCCTCCCCTCCCCCCGGGACACTCTCCCCTCCCCTCGGGACACTCTCCCTCCCCTCGCCTCGGGACACACTCCCCTACCCGCGGAGACACTCTCCCCTCCCCCCGTGACACTCTCCCCACCCCCCGGGACACTCTCCCCTCCCCTCCCCCCGGGACAGTCTCCCCTCCTCCCGGGACACTCTCCCCTCCCCTCCCCCGGGACACTCTCCCCTCCCCCTGGGACACTCTCCCCTCCCCTCTCCTCGGGACACTCTGCCCTCCCCCCCGAGACACACTCCCCTCCCCTCGGGACACTCTCCCCTCCACCCGAGACAGTCTCCCCTCCTCCCGGGACACTCTCCCCTCCCCCCGTGACACTCTCCCCTCCCCCCGTGACACTCTCCCCTCCCCCCGGGACACTCTCCCCTCTCCCCGGGACACTCACGCCACACCTCGGGACAATCTCCCCTCCCCTCCCCCTGGGAAACTCTCCACTCCCCTCGGGACACTCTCCCCTCCCCTCCCCCCCGGGACACTCTCCATTCCCCTCGGGACACTCTCCCCTCCCCTCCCCCCGGGACACTCTCCCCTCTCCCCGGGACACTCACGCAACACCTCGGGACACTCTCCCCTCCCCTCCCCCCGGGACACTCGCCCCTCTCCCCGGGACACTCTCCCCTCCCCCTGGGACACTCTCCCCTCCCCTCTCCTCGGGACACTCTCCCCTCCCCCCGAGACACTCTCCCCTCCCCCCGTGACACTCTCCCCTCCCCTCCCCCCGGGACACTCTCCCCTCCCCTCTCCTCGGGACACACTCCCCTACCCGCGGAGACACTCTCCCCACCCCTCTCCTCGGGACACTCTCCCCTCCCCCCGGGACACTCTCCCCTCTCCCCGGGACACTCACGCCACACCTCGGTACACTCTCCCCTCTCCCCGGGACACTCACGCCACACCTCGGGACACTCTCCCCTCCCCTCCCCCCGGGACACTCGCCCCTCCCCTCGGGACACTCTCCCCTCCCCTCTCCTCGGGACACACTCCCCGACCCGCGGAGACACTCTCCCCTCCCCCCGGGACACTCTCCCCTCCCCTCGGGACACTCTCCCCTCCCCTCCCCCTGGGAAACTCTCCACTCCCCTCGGGACACTCTCCCCTCCCCTCCCCCCGGGACACTCTCCCCTCCCCTCGGGACACTCTCCCCTCCCCTCTCCTCGGGACACACTCCCCTACCCGCGGAGACACTCTCCCCTCCCCCGGGACACTCTCCCCTCCCCCCGAGACACACTCCCCTCCCCCGAGACACTCTCCCTCCCCCCGTGACACTCTCCACTCCCCCGAGACACTCTCCCCTCCCCCCGAGACACTCTCCCCTCCACCCGAGACACTCTTCCCTCCCACCGAGACACTCTCCCCTCCCCCCAAGACACTCTCCACTCCCCCGAGACATTCTCTCCTCCCCCTGAGACACTCTCCCCTCCCCCGAGACACTCTCCCTCCCCCCGTGACACTCTCCCCTCCCCCCGAGACACTCTCCCTCCCCCCGTGACACTCTCCCCTCCCCCCGTGACACTCTCCCCTCCCCCCGGGACACTCTCCCCACTCCCCGGGACACTCACGCCACACCTCGGGACACTCTCCCCTCCCCTCCCCCCGGGACACTCGCCCCTCTCCCCGGGACACTCTCCCCTCCCCCTGGGACACTCTCCCCTCCCCTCTCCTCGGGACACTCTCCCCTCCCCCCCGAGACACACTCCCCTCCCCTCGGGACACTCTCCCCTCCACCCGAGACAGTCTCCCCTCCTCCCGGCACACTCTCCCCTCCCACCGTGACACTCTCCCCTCCCCCCGGGACACTCTCCCCTCTCCCCGGGACACTCACACCACACCTCGGGACACTCTCCCCTCCCCTCCCCCTGGGAAACTCTCCACTCCCCTCGGGACACTCTCCCCTCCCCTCCCCCCGGGACACTCTCCCCTCCCCTCGGGACACTCTCCCCTCCCCTCGCCTCGGGACACACTCCCCTACCCGCGGAGACACTCTCCCCTCCCCCCGGGACAGTCTCCCCTCCTCCCGGGACACTCTCCCCTCCCCTCCCCCCGGGACACTCTCCCCTCCCCCTGGGACACTCTCCCCTCCCCTCTCCTCGGGACACTCTGCCCTCCCCCCCGAGACACACTCTCCTCCCCTCGGGACACTCTCCCCTCCACCCGAGACAGTCTCCCCTCCTCCCGAGACACTCTCCCCTCCCCCCGAGACACTCTCCCCTCCACCCGAGACACTCTTCCCTCCCACCGAGACACTCTCCCCTCCCCCCAAGACACTCTCCACTCCCACCGAGACACTCTCCACTCCCCCGAGACATTCTCTCCTCCCCCTGAGACACTCTCCCCTCCCCCGAGACACTCTCCCTCCCCCCGTGACACTCTCCCCTCCCCCCGAGACACTCTCCCTCCCCCCGTGACACTCTCCCCTCCCCCCGTGACACTCTCCCCTCCCCCCGGGACACTCTCCCCTCTCCCCGGGACACTCACGCCACACCTCGGGACACTCTCCCCTCCCCTCCCCCCGGGACACTCGCCCCTCTCCCCGGGACACTCTCCCCTCCCCCTGGGACACTCTCCCCTCCCCTCTCCTCGGGACACTCTCCCCTCCCCCCCGAGACACACTCCCCTCCCCTCGGGACACTCTCCCCTCCACCCGAGACAGTCTCCCCTCCTCCCGGCACACTCTCCCCTCCCACCGTGACACTCTCCCCTCCCCCCGGGACACTCTCCCCTCTCCCCGGGACACTCACGCCACACCTCGGGACACTCTCCCCTCCCCTCCCCCTGGGAAACTCTCCACTCCCCTCGGGACACTCTCCCCTCCCCTCCCCCCGGGACACTCTCCCCTCCCCTCGGGACACTCTCCCCTCCCCTCGCCTCGGGACACACTCCCCTACCCGCGGAGACACTCTCCCCTCCCCCCGGGACAGTCTCCCCTCCTCCCGGGACACTCTCCCCTCCCCTCCCCCCGGGACACTCTCCCCTCCCCCTGGGACACTCTCCCCTCCCCTCTCCTCGGGACACTCTGCCCTCCCCCCCGAGACACACTCCCCTCCCCTCGGGACACTCTCCCCTCCACCCGAGACAGTCTCCCCTCCTCCCGGGAC
>NW_027253810.1:0-12026 GCF_044704955.1 Pristiophorus japonicus | reverse complement strand
GTCAAGGAAATTTACTAGTTATTGTAGCAGCTGGTCATATAGTCAGCAAGCACCAGCACCATTTAAGTTTAGAGTTTGAATTTGAATACCAGTAAAAGGAGCAGAGCTCATGCCAACTATACAAGCAGCTGTTAAAGGAATCAGCCCAAAACTATTTTTACTTTAAGGTAGGCAGAGAACGGCAGAACACTGATAATTTCAAAAATTCAGCCTATTAAAAGTAAAAAGGTTTTAAGTAGAGAAACTGATGGAAAAAAAGTTGCTTTGTAGGATAAAAATCATGGGATTTGTCACAGGATGTGACAAGTTAACATTACCCTTCAAGGTGGATGGCCTCCAAATAGAGTTTTCTATTTTTTCTACAATGAGACATGGTCTTGGCTTGTAGTGAACCCTTCTGCTCCCCATTGCTAACTGAAAGCTGTGTGAATGCTGAGAGACAGACAATTAAAAATGATTGTACATCCCTGTCTGGCGTAAAAATAAAACAGGGAAGGTGGATCAACCGTGGCTAACAAGGGAAATTAGGGATAGTGTTAAATCCAAGGAAGAGGCATATAAATTGGCCAGAAAAAGCAGCAAACCTGAGGACTGGGAGAAATTTAGAATTCAGCAGAGGAGGACAAAGGGTTTAATTAGGAGGGGGAAAATAGAGAATGAGAGTAAGCTTGCGGGGAACATAAAAACTGACTGCAAAAGCTTCTATAGATATGTGAAGAGAAAACGATTAGTGAAGACAAATGCAGGTCCCTTGCAGTCAGAATCAGGTGAATTTATAATGAAGAACAAAGAAATGGCAGACCAATTGAACAAATACTTTGGTTCTGTCTTCACTAAGGAAGACACAAATAACCTTCCGGAAATATTAGGGGACCGAGGGTCTAGCGAGAAGGAGGAACTGAAGGAAATCCTTATTAGTCAGGAAATTGTGTTAGGGAAATTGATGGGATTGAAGGCCGATAAATCCCCAGGCCTGATAGTCTGCATTCCAGAGTACTTAAGGAAGTGGCCCTAGAAATAGTGGATGTATTGGTGGTCATTTTCCAACAGTCTATCGACTCTGGATCAGTTCCTATGGATTGGAGGGTAGCTAATGTAACCCCACTTTTTAAAAAAGGAGGGAGAGAAAACAGGGAATTATAGACCGGTTAGCCTGACATTGGTAGTGGGGAAAATGTTGGAATCAATTATTAAAGATGTAATAGCTGCGCATTTGGAAAGCAGTGACAGGATCGGTCCAAGTCAGCATGGATTTATGACAGGGAAATCATGCTTGACAAATCATCTAGAATTTTTTGAGGATGTAACGAGTAGAGTGGACAAGGGAGAACCAGTGAATGTGGTGTATTTGCACTTTCAAGAAGCTTTTGACAAGGTCCCACACAAGAGATTAGTGTGCAACATTAAAGCACATGGTATTGGGGGTAATGTATTGACTTGGATAGAGAACTGGTTGGTAGACAGGAAGCAAAGTGTAGGAATAAACGGGTCCTTTTCAGAATGGCAGGCAGTGACTAGTGGGGTACCGCAAGGTTCAGTGCTGGGACCCCAGCTATTTACAAAATACATTAATGATTTAGACAAAGGAATTGAATGTAATATCTCCAAGTTTGCAGATGATACTAAACTGGGTGGCATTGTGAGCTGTGAGGAGGATGCTCATAGGCTGCAGGGTGACTTGGACAAGTTAGGTGAGTGGGCAAATGCATGGCAGATGCAGTATAATGTAGATAAATGTGAGGTTATCCACTTTGGTGGCAAAAACATGAGGGCAGAATATTATCTGAATGATGACAGATGAGGAAAAGGGGAGGTGCAACGAGACCTGGGTGTCATGGTACATCAGTCATTGAAAGCTGGCATGCAGGTACAGCAGGTGGTTAAGAAAGCAAATGGCATGTTGGCCTTCATAGCGAGAGGATTTGAGTATAGGAGCAGAGAAGTCTTACTGCAGTTGTACAGGGCCTTGGTGAGGCCACACCTTGAATATTGTGTACAATTTTGGTCTCCTAATCTGAGGAAGGACATTCTTGCTATTGAGGGAGTGCAGCGAAGGTTCACCAGACTGATTCCTGGGATGGCAGGTCTGACATATGAAGAAAGACTGGATCGACTAGGCTTATATTAACTGGAATTTAGAAGAATGAGAGGGGATCTCATAGAAACATAAAATTCTGACGGGATTAGACAGGTTAGATGCAGGAAGAATGTTCCCAATATTGGGGAAGTCGAGAACCAGGGGTCAGAGTCTAAGGATAAGGGGTAAGCCATTTAGGACAAGATGAGGAGATGCTTCTTTACTCAGGAAATTGTGAACCTGTGGAATTCTCTACCATATAAAGTTGTTGAGGCCAGTTCGTTAGATATATTCAAAACAGAGTTAGATGTGGCCCTTACGGCTAAAGGGATCAAGGGGTATGGAGAGAAAGCAGGAATGGGGTACTAAAGTTGCATAATCAGCCGTGATCATATAGAATGGTGGTGCAGGCTCGAAGAGCTGAATGGCCTACTCCTGCACCTATTTTCTATGTTTCTTTATAAAAACTCAAATGATGTGAAGATGGCAGTGCACATATGTAGTAAGATTCTTAGTTCGCCACTTGGTTTTGTTGTAAGATTCTTAGTTCGCCACTGGGTTATGTTTCTTAAGACAATTACTTGAAAATAAATCTGTTAAAGGAAATGGAAAATTCCTTTAACTGTTAATTCTACTTATGATTGTCATTATAGTTATGATTATTAATATCGTTTTCATTTCATGCAACTTCACCTGAAAATGATTAAAACCATCATTCAGTGTTCGCTAATGAAGGATGACAATAAAATGTCAAGATGTATAACTAACGGTGTAACTTGTAAGTCTAAGAGATTGATGTTGAAGTTGTATTTGGCATTGTTGAGACTGTGCCTGGAGTACTATGTTCCATTTCATCGCTATTACAGGAAAGATGTAGAAATTTTGGACTGAGTCCAGAGGAGGGTTGTATGGCCGTTTCCTGAACTTATAGAATTGAGTTAAGATGAAAAATTGTCAACCTTAGGAAAAGAGAAGGTTGGGATTTGTACTTGATGGAATCCTAAACGTTTCATATATGTGGAGAATTTGGATCTAGAAAAATACTGTTAGCACAGAATTCAAGGACGAGACGACATAGTTTAAAGTTATCAAAAGAAAATAGGAAATGTAGGCAATATTTTTAGTAAAAGGGTGATGGAATTGTGGAACAGAACACCAGAAGAGTTGATGGAGCAGAAAATCATGGCGAGTTTTAAAAAAGGACTTGATGAATTCTTGTTGGGAAAGAGGATACAGGGCTATTGGTTCCATAATCATGATTTTAAAAAAAACTCGTGGGAAGTTTGGAAAAGTAGGCCCATAGAATACAGTACTATGTAAATCTGTCTCTGCAAAATTAAGATTTTTTTTTGTTCACTGGGACCCTTCACTTGATGTGGAAGAACCATCTTCCTTCTGAATTATTGAGCAATTAAAAGTTTTTTTAAAGTTGCAAAAAAAAATTTTTCTCCATTATCTTAAAAAAATGATTACAAGTCATTGAATGTGGAAAATATTTCATGAGGAAACTGGAGCTTCAGAATTAATCAATGACTTCACTGCTCGTGGGATAGAAAATCCACTTGCCAGCAAGAAATGTTCTTTGTTAGCCATCAATGTGCAGCCTCTATTCTGCAGCACTGTTTTTTTTTCTATTGTCAACTTATTTTTGAACTATTTTAATTAATTGAATTTCTAGTAAACAGATGTCTTGCGTATGCCATTTAACAATTGTGTATTGTCAATTAAATTGCTCCTTTTCTGTTTTAATAAGAGCAAGACTCTGAGGAACAAATGTGGTCTATGCTACTTGTGTTAAGATGTCATTTAGCTATGAAGTGGAATGTATTTATTGAGTTTGCCCTGCAGATATGGTCCACAGCGCTCGGCAATCCATATTTGGTGGCTGAGCAAGAAGAACCAGGTGGTGCTGTAAAGCTTAGCTCAGTGAAGCATAGACAAATTCAGGCTTGACATTTGCCATTCTGTAGTGCTGCAGGGAAGAGAAAAATCTGCTTTTCCATATGTTTCTGGTTTATTTTTTGCCTGCAGTTTTGTCCAGATGGCACTGTGAACATTGTTTACTTTAAGATGCTGTCCCAGATGTGGGATTTATCCGTGGAGATTTTACAGTTGTCTGCCTCTTCCCAAGAATGTTTCAGAGTACCTTGTAATAGTAACATTTATTTTTCTATATAACTTTTTTGATATCTTGCAAATACTGTATTTTGCTAAACTACATATTGCTTCCCAGGAGTGTTTTTTTTTAACAAGTTCACAGTATGCGTTAAAAACTTCAGGATATTTTATTCTAATGTTCTAATTGCCATTTCAAATTCTGCATATACGATACTACTTCAGTTAAGGTAATCTCCTGAAGAGAGCATTTGTCCTGATTACATTGCAAGTTTATACTAGAGGACTCCACTCAAAAAAAAAACCTCCTCCCAATTGGTATTGTACCAATATAAAGAGTTATCCCTCTGGTCATAGTTATTTCTACCAGTATGACACCAGTACTGTGGTGATGTAAATGTAGGCCTGGTCTGATAATTTACCTCCCTTGCATGACCCAGGCAACAAAAGATGCTTATATGAGTCTTGAAGTCCCTCCATGTCCATTAATTTTCCAAGATCAGTGGTGTAAACTGTGCAGATGTTGCATTGATACTGGTGTTGAATTTTCCAGTCATTCTAGGTACTGAATACTAATTTTAAAAAGTGATATTGCAATGAAGTATGTCTGCTTTAAATATGTTGCAGTGTTGTGTATTTTAGGTTTCTTAAGAGCAATTTTTTTTTTAAGTACCTGGGTTTCTCAGTAAATAAATGTAGGCCCAAGACCAATAGAGCAGGGCACCCTTGAGATTGAAATAAAGTTAAATAAAGAAGTGATGCATAAGCTGATGCTGTGCCTGAAGATTGAAGGAGGAAAGAAAGATTAAGAGAAGTAAAGATTTACACTATTTTGAGTCCTGGGAAAGAATCAAGTTGATTAAGAATCAATGGAAATGAGCCTTTATAAGTACATTAGAAATCAGAGCAGGAGTGGGCCATTTCGCCCCTTGAGCCTTTTCTGCCATTCAATAAGATCATGGCTAATCTTATCTTGGCCTCAACTCCACTTCCCTGTCCGCTCCCCATAACCGTTCACTCCCTTATCATTCAAAAATCTGTCTATCTCCACCTTAAGTATATTAAATGATCCAGCCTCCACAACTCTCTGGGGGAGAGAATTCCAAAGATTCACGATCCTCTGAGAGAAGAAATTCCTCCTCATCTCAGTTTTAAATGGGCGACCCCTTATTTTGAAACTATGCCCCCGAGTTCTAGATTCCCCCACGAAGAGAAACATTCTGCATCTACCCTTAAAAACTTCTCAGAATCTTACACGTTTCTATAAGATTCCCTCTCATTCTTCTAAACTCCAATGAGTAGAGGCTCAACCGTTCTTAAGAAGACAACCTTGTGAACCTTCTCTCTATAGCCTCCAATGCAAGTATATCTCTCCTTAAATAAGGAGACCAAAATTGCACGCAGTACTCCAGGTGTGGTCTCACCAATGCTCTGTACAGTTGTAGCAGGACTTCCCTATTTTTAAACTCCATCCCCCTTGCAATAAAGGCCAACATTCCATTTGCTTTCCTAATTATTTGCTGTACCTGCATGCTAACTTTTGTGTTTCATGTACAAGGACCCCCAAATCCGTCTGTACCTCAGCATTTTGTAATCTCCATTTAAATAATAATTTGCTTTTTTATTTTTCCTACCAAAGTGGATAACCTCACATTTTCCCACATTAGACTCCGTCTGCCAAATTTTTACCGACTCTCTTGGCACATCTGTATCCTTTTGCAGATTGTTTGTGTCCTCCACACAACTTGCTTTCCCACCTATCTTTGTATCATCAGCAAATTTGGCTACATTCATCCAAGTCATTAATATAGATTGTAAATAGTTGAGGCCCCAGCACTGATCCCTGTGGGACCCCGCTAGTTACAGTTTGCCTACCTGAAAATGACCCATTTATCCCAACTCTCTGTTTTCGGTATGTTAGTCAGTCCTCTATCCATGCCAATATATTACCCCCAACTCCGTGTGCTCTTATCTTGTGCAGTAACCTTTTATGTGACACCTTATCGAATGCCTTCTGGAAATCCAAATCCATGACATCTAATAGTTTCCCTTTATCCACCCTACTCGTTACATTGTCAAAGAACTCCAGCAAATTTGTCAAACATGATTTCCCTTTCATAAAACCATGCTGACTCTGCTTGACTGCTTAATGATTTTCTAAATGTCCTGCAACTGCTTCCTTAATAATGGACTCCAGCATTTTCCCAATGATAGATGTTAGGCGAATTGGTCTATAGTTTCCTGCTTCTGTCTTCCTTCTTTCTTAAATAGGGGCGCTACATTTGCAGTTTTCAAATCTGTTAGGACCTCTCCAAAATCCTTGGAATTTTAGTAGATTACAACCAATGCTTCCACTTTCTCTACAACCACTTCTTTTAAGATCCTAGGATGCAGGCCATTGGGTCCAAGGGACATCGACCTTTAGTCCGATTAGTTTGGTACTTTTTCTCTAGTGATAGTGATTGTTTTAAGTTCCCCGCCCCCCCCCCCTCCCAATAGCCCCCTGATTATCAATTATTGGGTTGCTTTTAGTGTCTTCTACCGCGAAGATCGATACAAAATATTTGTTCAAAGTCTCTGCCATTTCTCTGTTTCCTATTATTAATCCTCCCAGTCTCATCCTCTAAGAGTCCAACATTTACTTTAGCTACTCTCTTCCTTTTTATATACCTGTAGAAGCCCTTACTGTCTATACTCATAATCTACCTTCTCTCTTTATTATTTTCTTAGTCATCCTTTGCTGGTTTCTAAAAATTTCCCAATCCTCTGGCCTTCCATTATTCTTCACAACATTGTGTGCCTTTGTTTTCAATTTGATACCATCCTTTACTTCCTTAGTTAGCCACGGATGGTTCATCCTTTTCGAGTCTTTCTTTCTCACTGGAATATATCTTTGCTGAGAGTTATGAAATATCTCCTTAAATGTTTGCCTTTGCCACTGCCCATCTACCGTCTTATCCCTTAATCTATTTCCCCAGGCCACTTTAGCCAATTTTGTCTTCTTACCTTCATAATTGCCATTATTTAAGTTCAGGACACTAGTTTGAGACTTTGCTTTCTCACCCTGAAACTGAATTTGAAATTCTACCATATTATGATCACTCTTCCCAAGAGGATACTTTACTATGAGATCATTAATTAATTCAGTCTCATTACAAATTACCAGATCTAAAATAGTCTGCTCCCTGGTTGGTTCCACAATGTATTGTTTTAAGAAACCATCATGAATACCGTTTATGAACTCATCTTGAAGGCTACCTTTGCCAATTTGATTTGTCCAATCAATATGAAGATTAAAATCACCCATGATTATTGCTGTATCTTTCTTACAAGACTCCATTATTTATTGATTTATACTCTGTCCTACAGTGTAACTACTGTTAGGAGGCCTATTGACTACTCCCAACAGTGACTTCTTTCCCTTATTATTTCTTATCTCCACCCAAACTGATTCGACATCTTGATCTTCTGTGCCAATATCATTTCTCACGACTGCACTGATCCCACCTCCTTTCCCTTTCTGCCTATCCTTCCGAAATATCAAATATCCCTGAATATTCAGTTCCCAGCTTTGGTCACCTTGCAACACGTCTCTGTAATGGCTATCAGATCATGTCTATTTGTGCCGTCAACTCATCTATTTTGTGACGAATGCTGCATGCATTCAGATAAAGAGCTTTTAATTTTGTCTTTTTACCATTTTTCCCTCCTCTGACCCCACTTTCTGATGCACTCTTATGTTTATGCGTTCTGTCACACCCCTATCATTACCCCTACCTGCACGATTGCTTTCTCCTTTCTTTTTGACTTTTAAAATTTGTGCTCCCCTGATCCCTCCCCCCACTATTTAGTTTAAAAGCCCTATCTACAGTCCTAGTTATTCAACAGTCTGGTTCAAGTGAAGCTCGTCCCGACGGAACAGCTCCCTCTTACCCCAGTACTGGTGCCAGTGCCCCATGAATCGAAACCCATTTCTCCCACACCAATCTTTGAGCCACGTGTTCACCTATCTGATCTTATTTACACTGTGCAAATTTGCTCGAGCCTCAGGTAGTAATTGAGAGATTATTACCTTTGTGGTTCTACTTTTTAATTTAGCCCCTAGCTGCTTATACTCCCTCAGCAGAACCTCTCTTTTTGTCCTACCTATGTCCTTGCTACCTACGTGGACCATGACAATTGGATCTTTCCTCTCCAGCCCAGAAGAGATGTCCTTAACCCTGGCATCGGGCAGACAACACAGCCTTCGGGACTCATGCTCTTGGCTGCAGAGAGCAGTATCTATCACCTTAACTATACTGTCCTTTACCGCTACCATATTTCTTTTTACTCCTCCAACTTGAATGGCCTCTTGTCCACACAGGGAGTAAGAACCTTGTACCTGTTGCACAATTGCAAGGGCTGAGGCTCCTCAATCACTACATCCTGGGTCCTCGTAGTCACACCCTCCTGTCCTTGACCATGGACCAAATTTGAATTATTTAAGCTAAGGACTCTCTGCTGGAATGCAGGTAACTCTCCCCCTCCCGGATGTGTTGCAGTGTCTGAAGCTTGGACTCCAGCTCATCAACTCGGAGCCGAAGTTCCTTGAGCAGCCAACACTTTCTGCAGATGTGGTCGCCGAGGATCACACTGCTGTCCACCAGCTCCCACATGCTGCAGCTGAAACACATCGCCCGCCCTGCCATTTCTAATGTATTTTATTTAATTAATTATGTATATTTAGTTTTTAATCCCAGCTCTTAATTTAAAGCAATGCCCAAGGTTAGAAAAAAAGAGAGAGAAATACTTACCAACCAATCACTTACGTGCTTTCCTGTGACGTCACACTTTGATTTATTTTTACTTCTCTTCTTCACAGGTCCGTTGGTGCTGCTCCGGGCGCACTCTTTTTGTAGTCCCGCTGGGTTGGCGCTCTCGCGATCTTTTTGTAGTCCCGCTGGGTCAGCTCTCTCGTGCTCTTTTTATAGCTCCTGAAGGATGGCATGCTTGTAACTCCAGGAAAGTTTGGGAGAACCGCCCATTGTCGAAATAGATTAAATATTGGAGACTAGAGTCCAAAGAGGAAATGTGAATAAGATAACCCCTTTTCTGTATTCTATTCAGGCATTTGAGGTATTGTAAGATAATGCCCAGATGCGGGAGCATTATTGATGTCTTGGACGGGTTTGGGCTTTGTATAGTTGAAGGAAAATAAATATTTGGCACAAAAGTGGAAACCAAACTTAGAGACAACTTTAGCAGTAAGAAATTGTGGGATGCCATGTTGTGGTCAGACAAAATGGAAATGCCAAGAATGTCAATAGATATCGAAGGATTATGGGGAAATCATTTAAGGTGGAAGGGTAAAACTCCAATTTGTTGAGGTTTCAAATGAGTGCTTACTATTCTCAAATTACATTCCTGTGTGCTATTTTTTCAAAGATGTTAAAAGGTGGTTGGTTACTCTTGAGACTTGCAAGAATTGAAAGAAGCAAGATTTTCAGTTCCTCCGTAAAGAGTAAGGAGAAGATCCAGATGTAGTGATTCAGCAATTGCACTGCAAAAGGAATGGAGATCGTGTGCGATCTAAAGAAAGTTGATAAATGTAAAGTGGAATCGCCAAATAAATTATATGCTTGGATATTGAGTGGGAGAGATCATTGAGGCAAGAGAATAGTGCAAGCAAAAGTGGTTTGAACACTGGATTACAGTTCTCTAAAGATAAGGTGCTTAGTGTTAACTAAGTGTTAAAATATACCTTATAGAATCACCTGTTGGATTAGAAATCTATGCATACATTTTGTAGATCGTAACCTGCCCTGGGTGTACCACCCTATTTGGCAATGGATTGAAATGGATTTTGTTTCTGATTCCTACAGATCAGAAACACTAGTTGAAGTGTCTAACTCAAGCTTCACATTGGCAGACAAACAAAGCAAGTGCTTGCATTTATATAGTGTTTTCAGGATGTCCCAAAGCACTTTACAGCTAATGGATTACTTTGGAAGTAGTCATTCTTATATAGACAAATATAGCAGTCAGTTATTACACAGCAAATCAATTAATTACAAGATAATCTGTTTTTGTTGGTGCTGGTTGAGGGCGAAGTATTGGCTAAAAAGATGTGGTGAATTCCCAGCTCTTTGAAATAATGCCATTGGATCTTTTACATCCATGTGAGCCAGCAGCCAGGGCCTCAGTTTAATGTCTTATCCAAAAGATAGCACATCTAACTATACAATACTCCCTCAGTGCTGCACTGAGTGTCATGTCCTGGAGTGGGGCTTGAACCCTTCTGACACAGATGAGAGTGCTACCAACTGTGCGAAGCTGACACTTGGAGGCCTGAAAATGAGTTGTTTGTCAGTTCTCCAAATCTAGAAATAAAGGGCCCAAGTTTCCACACTTACATAGAACGGCGCAGTCCCGACCTGGACGCCCGTTTTTCGCACCACAAAGTGCGCCGAAAAAAATACTCCGTATTCTCCACCTTCCTGCAGGTCCTCTGGCCCTCGGCGCAGCGCAGCACGAGCTGTAGGGGGGCGGAGCCAGGTCCCTGCGCTGAAAACAGTGCAGGGACCTCTGCACATGCGCGCTACAGTGGGCACGCAAGTGCAGTAGCTCCAGGCTCCGAACTGTGTGGGAGGGGCCCGAAGCACGCAGCCCCTAGCCCTGGCCGAATGGCCTCACTGGGGCTGCGTGAATAAGGCTCCTCCCACGGCCAGCTCCTGCTTCCCCCTCCCCCGACCAGACCCGACACGGGCTCCCCGCCCCCCCCTGCCTCCAGACCAGACCCGACACCCGCTCCCCGCCCCCCACCCGCCTCCGGACCAGACCCGACACCCGCTCTCCCCCCCCCCCCCCCCCCCGCCTCCGGACCAGACCCGACACCCACCCCCCCCCCGCGACTGGACCCGACCCGACCCGCGCTGCTGTTCCCACTCCCCGCCTCCCCAACTGGATGTGACCCGACCCGAGCTCCTGTTCCCGCTCCGCCCCCCCCCCCCTCCCCGGCTGGACCCGATCCGACCCGCGCTTCTGTTCCCGCTTCCCGCCCCCCCCGACTTGACCCGACCCAACCCGCGCTCCTGTTCCCGATCCCCGCCCCCCCGACTGGACCCGACCCGACCCGAGGTCCTGTTCCCGCTCCGCCCCCCCCCCCCCCTTCCCCGGCTGGACCCGACCCGACCCGCGCTTCTGTTCCCGCTCCCTGCCCCCCCGACTTGACCCGACCCGACCCGACCCGACCCGACCCGCGCTCCTGTTCCCGCTCCCCGCCTCCCCAACTGGACCCGACCCGACCCGCGCTCCTGTTCCCGCTCCCCGCCTCCCCGACTGGACCCGACCCGACCCGACCCGACCCGCGCTCCTGTTCCCGCTCCTCGCCCCCCCGACTGGACCCGACCCGACCCGCGCTCCTGTGCCCGCTCCCCGCCCCCCCGACTGGACCCGACCCAACCCGCGCTCCCGCCCCCCCGACCCGACCCGACCACCCCCGCCCCACTGGACCCGACCCGACTCCCGCTCCCGGACTGGATCCGACCTGACTTCCCTCCCTCCCCCCCGCACCTCTCTCTCCCTCCCTCCCCCCCGCCCCTCTCTCTCCCTCCCTCCCCCCCGCCCCTCTCTCTCCCTCCCTCCCCCCGCCCTCTCTCTCCCCTCCCTCCCCCCCGCCCCTCTCTCTCCCTCCCTCCCCCCCGCCCCTCTCTCTCCCTCCCTCCCCCCCGCCCCTCTCTCTCCCTCCCTCCCCCCGCCCCTCTCTCTCCCTCCCTCCCCCCCGCCCCTCTCTCTCCCTCCCTCCCCCCCGCCCCTCTCTCTCCCTCCCTCCCCCCCGCCCCTCTCTCTCCCTCCC
>NW_027253809.1:0-12035 GCF_044704955.1 Pristiophorus japonicus | reverse complement strand
CCTCCACTCTCTCCTTCTCTCCGTCTTCACTCTCTCCTTCTCTCCTTCACTCTCTCCTTCTCTCGTTCTCTCACCTTCTCTCCTTCTCTCTCTCCCTTCTCTCCTTCCTCTCTTCCTCCCTCCTCTCTCCCCTTCTCTCTTCTCTCTCCCCTTCTCTCCGTCTTCACTCTCTCCTTCTCTCCTTCACTATCCTTCTCTCCTTCACTCTCCCCTTCTCTCCTCTCTCCCCTTCTCTCCGTCTTCACTCTCTCCTTCTCTCCTTCACTCTCCCCTTCTCTCCGTCTTCACTCTCTCCTTCTCTCCATCTTCACTCTCCCCTTCTCTCCTTCACTCTCCCCTTCTCTCCTTCTCTCTCCCCTTCTCTCCGTCTCACTCTCCCCTTCTCTCCTTCTCTCTCCCCTTCTCTCCGGCTTCACTCCCTCCTTCTCTCCGTCTTCACTCTCTCCTTCTCTCCGTCTTCTCTCTCCCCTTCTCTCCTTCACTCTCCCCTTCTCTCCTTCACTCTCCCCTTCTCTCCGTCTTCACTCTCTCCTTCTCTCCATCTTCACTCTCCTCTTCTCTTCTTCACTCTCCCCTTCTCTCCTTCTCTCTCCCCTTCTTTCTGTCTTCTCTCTCTCCTTCTCTCCGTCTTCACTCTCTCCTTCTCTCCTTCACTCTCCTTCTCTCCTTCACTCTCTCCTTCTCTCCTTCACTCTCCCCCTCTCTCCTTCACTCTCCCTTCTCTCCTTCACTCTCCCCTTTTCTTTCCCTTCACTCTCCCCTTCTCTCCGTCTTCACTCTCTCCTTCTCTCCATCTTCACTCTCCTCTTCTCTTCTTCACTCTCTCCGTCTCTCCTTCACTCTCTCCTTTTCTCCTTCACTCTCCCCCTCTCTCTTTCACTCTCCCTTTCTCTCCTTCACTCTCCCCTTCTCTCCTTCACTCTCCCCTTCTCTCCGTCTTCTCTCTCTCCTTCTCTCTGTCTTCTCTCTCTCCTTCTCTCCGTCTTCACTCTCTCCTTTTCTCCCTCACTCTCCCATTCTCTCCTTCACTCTCCCATTCTCTCTCCCCTTCTCTCCGTCTTCTCTCTCTCCTTCTCTCCGTCTTCACTCTCTCCTTCTCTCCTTCACTCTCTCCTTCTCTCCTTCACTCTCTCCTTCTCTCCTTCACTCTCCCCCTCTCTCCTTCACTCTCCCCTTCTCTCCTTCACTCTCCCCTTCTCTCCTTCACTCTCCCCTTCTCTCCGTCTTCTCTCTCTCCTTCTCTCCGTCTTCACTCTCTCCTTCTCTCCTTCACTCTCCCATTCTCCTTCACTCTCTCCTTCTCTCCTTCACTCTCCCCTCTCTCCTTCACTCTTGACTTCTCTCCTTCACTCTCTCCTTCTCTCCTTCACTCTCCCCTTCTCTCTGTCTTCACTCTCTCCTTCTCTCCGTCTTCACTCCTTCTCTCCTTCACTCTCCCCTTCTCTCCTTCACTCTCCCCTTCTCTCCTCTCTCCCCTTCTCTCCGTCTTCACTCTCTCTCTTCTCTCCTTCACTCTCCCCTTCTCTCCGTCTTCACTCTCTCCTTCTCTCCATCTTCACTCTCCCCTTCTCTCCTTCACTCTCCCCTTCTCTCCTTCTGTCTCCCCTTCTCTCCGTCTTCACTCTCTCCTTCTCTCCATCTTCACTCTCATCTACTCTTCTTCACTCTCCCCTTCTCTCCTTCTCTCTCCCCTTCTCTCCGTCTTCACTCTCTCCTTCTCTCCATCTTCACTCTCTCCTTCTCTCCTTCACTCTCCCCTTCTCTCCTTCACTCTCCCCTTCTCACCTTCACTCTCCTCTTCTCTCCGTCTTCACTCTCCTTCTCTCCGTCTTCACTCTCTCCTTCTCTCCATCTTCACGCTCCCCTTCTCTCCTTCACTCTCCCCTTCTCTCCTTCTCTCTCCCTTTCTCTCCGTCTTCACTCTCTCCTTCTCTCCGTCTTCTCTCTCTCCTTCACTCTCTCCTTCTCTCCGTCTTCACTCTCTCCTTCTCTCCTTCTCTCCTTCACTCTCTCCTTCTCTCTCCCCTTCTCTCCTTCTCTCTCCCCTTCTCTCCTTCACTCTCTCCTTCCCTCCTCTCTCCCCTTCTCTCCTTCTCTCTCCCCCTTCTCTCCGTCTTCACTCTCTCCTTCTCTCCTTCACTATCCTTCTCTCCTTCACTCTCCCCTTCTCTCCGTCTTCTCTCTTCCCTTCTCTCTCGTCCCCCCTCCCTCCGTCCTCTCCCCTTCTCTCCTCCCTCTCCCCTTCTCTCCCTCCTCACTCTCCCCCCTCCCTCCGTTCTCCCTCTCCCCCTCCCTGTCTGTTCTCCCTGTCTGTTCTCCCTCTCCCCTTTTTTTCACTCCCCCCTCTCCCCCAATCTGTTTTAGTGATGTTGGGTGAGGGATAAATATTGGCCAGAGCACTGGAGAGATCTCTAATGCAAATGCAAAATACTGCGGATGCCGGAAATCTGACACAGGAACAAATTGATGCAAACACTCAGCAGGTCAGGCAGCAGCTGTGGAGAGAGAAACAGAGTTAATGTTTCAGGTCTGTGACCTTAACTCTATTTCTCTCCCCACAGATGCTGCTGAGTATTTCCAGCATACAGGGGAGAACTTCACTGCCCTTCTTCCAACAGTGGCTGTGGGACGTTTTTTTGTGTCGATCTGACAGGGCAGATGGAGCCTCGATTTAACGTCTCATCAGCGAGTACTGCCCCTCCGACAGTGCAGCACTCCCTCAGTACTGCCCCTCCGACAGTGCGGCACTCCCTCAGTACTGCCCCTCCCACAGTGCGGCACTCCCTCAGTACTACCCCTCCGACAGTGCGGCACTCCCTCAGTACTGCCCCTCCGACAGTGCGGCAGTCCCTCGGTACTGCCCCTCCGACAGTGCAGCACTCCCTCAGTACTGCCCCTCCGACAGTGCAGCACTCCCTCAGTACTGCCCCTCCGACAGTGCGGCACTCCCTCAGTACTGCCCCTCTGACAGTGCGGCAGTCCCTCGGTACTGCCCCTCCGACAGTGCAGCACTCCCTCAGTACTGCCCCTCCGACAGTGCAGCACTCCCTCGGTACTGCCCCTCCGACAGTGCAGCACTCCCTCAGTACTGCCCCTCCGACAGTGCGGCAGTCCCTCAGTACTGCCCCTCCGACAGTGCAGCACTCCCTCAGTACTGCCCCTCCGACAGTGCGGCGCTCCCTCAGTACTGCCCCTCCGACAGTGCAGCACTCCCTCAGTACTGCCCCTCCGACAGTGCGGCGCTCCCTCAGTACTGCCCCTCCGACAGTGCGGCGCTCCCTCAGTACTGCCCCTCCGACAGTGCAGCACTCCCTCAGTACTGCCCCTCCGACAGTGCGGGACTCCCTCAGTACTGCCCCTCCGACAGTGCGGGACTCCCTCAGTACTGCCCCTCCGACAGTGCAGCACTCCCTCAGTACTATCACTGGGATGTGTCAGCCTGGATTATGTGCTCAAGTCTCTGGAGCGGGAATCGAACCCACGACTTTGTAACTAAGACGAGGGTCGTACCCACTGAGTCACGGCTGACACTGAGATGAGCAATCGTTGGTGGGCTCTTCCATGCTTGGGGAGAAGTGTGGGGCGAACCAAAGGCATGCCCAATCCTCTCCTCACCGGATAGCGACACGCACACTCTCACGCGCCCACTCGCGCACGCTCACACACACACGTGACACCACTCTGTGGGGGCCAGTGTTCCCGAAAACTGTTTTTTGGGTGCCGCCCATCTGCGGTGTGAAGAAAGGTTGAGCAGGTTGGGCCGACACTCATTGGGAGTTTAGAAGAATGGGAGGTTTTAGAATAAGGGGCCGCCCATTTAAAACTGAGATGAGGAGGAATTTCTTCTCTCAGAGGGTTGTAAATCTGTGGAATTCTCTGCCCCAGAGAGCTGTGGAGGCTGGGTCAGTGAATATATTTAAGGCGGACATAGACAGATGTTTGAGCGATAAGGGAGTGAAGGGTTATGGGGAGCGGGCGGGGAAGTGGACCCGAGTCCATGATCGGATCAGCCATGGTCGTATTAAATGGCGGAGCAGGCTCGAGGGGCCGAATGGCCCACTCCTGCTCCTATTCCTTATGTTGTTCCTGATTAAAAGTCAGTGAGCTGGCTGGGGGTGGGGGGAAGCTGAGGAGGGCCGCAAAGCTTAACAAAAGGCCCGGTGGGACTCTCGATCCCGGCCAGGCGTGCGGGGAATCTGGGAGAGATGCGGAGTGCTGGAAGGTAACACTTTATTTCCCTGTGTTTTGTCCCCCCGCTCTCGGAAGATCTTCGCCCCGGTGATCCAGTTGTCGTCGCAGTCCGGGAGCTACGCGTCGTGCCAGCTGTCGACGGAGGGGAGCGGGAGCCGTGACCGCCCGGCGAGCTGCGGCGAGGGCGGGGCGGGGGGGGCCCAGGGCTACGCGCCCTTCCAGCCAGCGGCCAGCGGCCTCTTCGCCGCCCACTCGCCCAAGCCCCGGCCCGAGCAGCACCAGGCAGCGATGACGGCGGCTGGCCGGGCAGCCAGCGCCCCGGCCCGGCGGGGGGACGTGCGCTTCACCGTGGCCGAGCCCGCCTCGCCCTTCGACCGCAAGCGCCGGAAGAACGAGGGGGCGGAGCCGACGGGGGGCCGCCCATACCCCGGCCAGTCGGTCATCGCGCCCCTGGCCCTCCAGCTGGCCCCCGAGGGGGGCGAGGGCGGGGCCGAGCGGGCGCCCGGCTCCGTCTCCGCCGGCCGCGGCCCCAAGCCCCCCGCCGGCACCGTGCTGGTCAGCCCCCAGGCCTCGGTCCCCGGCGGGGCTCTGGCCTGCCCCGCCCCCACCTCCGTCACCAACGTGTTGCGGCCCGTCACCAGCGCGCCCCTCCCCTCCACCCCCCACCGCCCCTACCCCGAGCTCTCGGCCCAGCCGCCGGGCAGCGGCGGGCGCCTGGCCTGCCCCTCCCTGGGCATCGGTGTGCTGTACGCCCCCCCGGGGCACGCCGAGAAGAAGCCCTCCCCTCAGCTGCTCAACTTCAGCCCCCTGACCAAGCCAGCCCAAGGGGCGGCGCTGATGACCAACCTGGTGATGAGCTCGCCGAGCTACAAGCCCCCTGCCCAAGCCTCCTCCTCCTCCTCCTCCTGCCCGCCCGGCCCCGGGCTGGTGCTGCCCCAGCAGTCCTCCCTCCAGTTCATCGCCCAGGCCCCGTCCGGCGGGCAGAACGGCGCCCTGCCCCTGGGCATCATCCAGCCCCAGCAGCTGAAGCCAAGCTCCATCACCCAGCTCCAGTACATCCTGCCCACCCTCCCGCAGCAGCTGCAGGTCTCGCCGGCCGCCGCCGCCGGCAAGGGCCTCGGCCCCTCTGCCCACCCGCCCCCCGGCACCGCCAGCATCCAGTTCGCCCTGCCGCCCCCCAACGGCAAGGTCATGGCCTCCACCCAGCAGGGCATCCCCATCATCCAGCCCACCTCCCTGCTCAACACCAGCGGCACGCAGAAAGGTAAGGAGGGCTGGCGGGAGAGCGATGGGGGGGGGGGGGAATATGGTGGGGAATGAATGAGGGGGTCAGGGGGAAATCAGGGGGAGCAGGGGAATGAGGGGGGAGGGGTTAAGGGGAATGAGGGGTGGGTGTTGAGGGAGAGTGGAGGGGGGTGTTGAGGGGGAGTGGGGGGGGTGTTGAGGGAGAGCGGGGGGATGCTGTTGAGGGAGAGTGGGGGGGGTGTTGAGGGGGAGTGGGGGGGGTGTTGAGGGGGAGTGGGGGGGGGTGGTGGGGGGGGGTGGGGGGGGTGTTGAGGGGGAGTGGGGGGGGTGTTGAGGGGGAGTGGGGGGGGGTGTTGAGGGGGAGTGGGGGGGGGTGTTGAGGGGGAGTGGGGGGGGTGTTGAGGGAGAGTGGGGGGGGTGTTGAGGGAGAGTGGGGGGGGTGTTGAGGGGGAGTGGGGGGGTGTTGAGGGGGAGTGGGGGGTGTTGAGGGAGAGTGGGAGGGTGTTGTGGGGGAGTGGGGGGTGTTGAGGGAGAGTGGGGGGGGGGTTGAGGGAGAGTGGGAGGGTGTTGTGAGGGAGTGGGGGGGGGTGTTGAGGGGGAGTGGGGGGTGTTGAGGGAGAGTGGGGGGGTGTTGAGGGGGAGTGGGGGGGTGTTGAGGGGGAGTCGGGTGGAGATTGGGTGGAGGGGGGGAGATTGGGTGGGGTGGGGGAGGGGGTGGAGATTGGGTGGGTTGGGGGGGGAGGGAGGGAGGGGGTAGTTAGGGTGGGGGTGAGGGAGGGGGGAGTTTGGGTGGGGGGAGGGGGGAGATTGGGTGGGGTGGGGGAGGGATGGAGATTGGATGGGGTGGGGGGGGAGGGAGGGGGAGTTTGGGTGGGGGGGAGGGAGGGGGGAGATTGGGTGGGGGGGAGGGAAGGGGGAGATTGGGTGGGGTGGGGGGGAGGGGGAGATTGGGTGGGGTGGGGGGGGAGGGGGGAGATTGGGTGGGGTGGGGGAGGTGTGGAGATTGGATGGGGTGGTGGGGGAGGGAGGGGGAGTTTGGGTGGGGGGGAGGGAGGGGGGAGATTGGGTGGGGTGGGGGGGGGAGGGGGGAGATTGGGTGGGGTGGGGGGGAGGGGGGAGATTGGGTGGGGTGGGGGGGAGGGGGGAGATTGGGTGGGGTGGTGGGGGAGGGAGGGGGAGTTTGGGTGGGGGGGGAGGGGGGAGTTTGGGTGGGGGGGAGGGAGGGGGGAGATTGGGTGGGGTGGGGGGAGGGGGGAGATTGGGTGGGGTGGTGGGGGGGAGGGGGAGTTTGGGTGGGGGGGAGGGAGGGGGGAGATTGGGTGGGGGGGGAGGAGGGGGGAGAGGGAGGGGGTAGATTGGGTGGGGGGAGAGGGAGGGGGGAGAGGGAGGGGGGAGATTGAGTGGTGTGGGGGGGGAGGGGGGAGTTTGGGTGGGGGGGGAGGGAGGGGGAGATTGGGTGGTGTGGGGGGGAAGGGGGGAGTTTGGGTGGGGGGGGAGGGAGGGGGGGAGATTGGGTGGGGGTGGGAGGGGCGATATTGGGTGGGGGGAGGGGGGAGATTGGGTGGGGGGGGAGGGAGGGGGAGATTAGGTGGGGGGGAGGGAGGGGGGAGATTGGGTGGGGGGGTGGGAGGGGCGATATTGGGTGGGGGGGAGGGAGGGGGGAGATTGGGTGGTGTGGGTGGGGGGGGGGAGGGGGGAGATTGGGTGGTGTGGGGGGGAGGGGAGAGTTTGGGTGGGGGGGGAGGGGGGAGATTGGGTGGGGGGGTGGGAGGGGCGATATTGGGTGGGGGGGAGGGAGGGGGGAGATTGGGTGGGGGGGAGGGAGGGGAGAGTTTGGGTGGGGGGGGAGGGGGGAGATTGGGTGGGGGGGAGGGAGCGGGGAGATTGGGTGGTGTGGGGGGGGAGGGGGGAGATTGGGTGGCGTGGGGGGGAGGGAGGGGGAGATTGGGTGGCGTGGGGGTGAATTAGTGGGGGATGTGATGGGGGATGGAAGCAGGGAGTTGCAGGGTGGAAGCTCCTTGGCTCACCTTTCTGCCTCTCTCTCTCTCCCTCTCTCTCTAGCTCAGTCCATGTCTCTGGTGCCTGCGCTCGCGCCCATCAACGCCACTCAGGCGGTCCAGTCCTCGGGCCTCCTGCCCGCAGCGGCCCAGGTGCAAGGGAAGATGCTGGTTGCCGTGCCGACGCCCCAGGTGACCATGCGCACCGCCACCTCCACCACCGCCGCCTGCCAGGTCCACATGGCCACTCCTCCCATCGCACTCCCGGTGCAGAACGGGGCCCAGCAGGCCAGTAAGGTGAGCAGTGAGTGGCTCCTCTACACTGTCCCATCAAACACTCCCAGGGCAGGTACAGGGGGTTAGATACAGAGTAAAGCTCCCTCTACACTGTCCCATCACACACTCCCAGGGCAGGTACAGGGGGTTAGATATAGAGTAAAGCTCCCTCTACACTGTCCCATCAAACACTCCCAGGGCAGGTACAGGGGGTTAGATATAGAGTAAAGCTCCCTCTACACTGTCCCATCATTAAGTGAGGAGTGGAGTAGGGGAGGAGAGAGGCACAGGGAGGGGGAGGGGAGAGACACTGGGGGGTGAGGGGGAGGGGAAAGACACTGGGGGGTGAGGGGGAGGGGAGTGACACTGGGAGGTGAGGAGGAGGGGAGAGACACTGGGTGGTGAGGTGGAGGGGCGAGACACTGGGAGGTGAGGGGGAGGGGAGAGACACTTGGGGGTGAGGGGGGCGAGAGACACTGGAGGGTGAGGGGGGGTGGAGAGACACTGGGGGGTGAGGGGAGGGGAGAGACACTGGGGGGTGAGGGGAGAGACACTGGGGGGTGATGGGAAAGACACTGTGAGGTGAGGGGAGAGATACTGGGGGGTGAGGGGAGAGACACTGGGTGGTGAGGGGAGAGACACTGGGGGTGAGGGGAGAGACACTGCGGGTGAGGGGAGAGACACTGGGGGGTGAGGGGCGAGACATTGGGGGGTGAGGGGAGAGACACTGGGGGGTGAGGGGAGAGACACTGGGGGGTAAGGGGAGAGACACTGGGGGGTGATGGGAAAGACACTGTGGGGTGAGGGGAGACACACTGGGGGGTGAGGGGAGAGACACTACGGGGTGAGGGGAGAGACACTGGGGGGTGAGGGGCGAGACATTGGGTGTGAGGGGAGAGACACTGGGGGGTGAGGGGAGAGACAATGGAGGGTGAGGGGAGAGACACTGGGGGGTGAGGGGAGGAGACACTGGGGGGTGAGTGGAGAGACACTGGGGGGTGAGGGGAAGACACTGGGGGGTGAGGGGAGAGACACTGGGAGGTGAGGGGAGAGACACTGGGGGATGAGGGGAGAGACACTGGGGGGTGAGGGGAGAGGAGAGACACTGGGGGGTGAGGGGAGAGACACTGGGGGGTGGGGGGGGAGAGACAATGGGGGGTGAGGGGAGAGACACTGGGGGGTGAGGGGGGTGGAGAGACACTGGGGGGTGAGGGGAGAGACACTGGGGGGTGAGGGGAGAGACAATGGGGAGTGAGGGGGAGACACTGGGGGGTGAGGGGGGGGGACACTGGGGGGTGAGGGGAGAGACACTGGGGGATGGGAGGGGGAGGGGAGAGACACTGGGGGGTGAGGGGGAGGGGAGAGACACTGGGGGATGAGGGGGAGGGGAGAGACACTGGGGGGTGAGGGGGAGGGGAGAGACACTGGGGGATGAGGGGGAGGGGAGAGACACTGGGGGGTGAGGGGGAGGGGAGAGACACTGGGCGGTGGGGGGGGAGAGACACTGGGGGGTGATGGGGAGGGGAGAGACAATGGGGGGTGAGGGGAGAGACACTGGGGGGTGAGGGGGAGGGGAGAGACACTGGGGGTTGAGGGGGAGGGGAGAGATACTGGTGGGTGAGGGGAGAGACACTGGGGGGTGAGGGGAGAGACACTGGGGGGTGAGGGGGAGGGGGAGAGACACTGGGGGGTGAGGGGGGGAGAGACACTGGGGGGTGAGGGGGAGGGGAGAGACACGTGAGGGGGAGGGGAGAGACACTGGGGGATGAGGGGGAGGCGAGAGACACTGGGGGGGTGAGGGGGAGAGACACTGGGGGGTGAGGGGGAGGGGAGAGACACTGGGGGGTGCGGGGGAGAGACACTGAGGGGTGAGGGTGGGGGAGAGACTGGGGGGTGAGGGGGAGGGGAGAGACACTGGGGGGTGAGAGGGGTAGGAGAGAGACACTGGGGGTGAGGGGAGAGACACTGGGGGGTGAGGGGGAGGGGAGAGACACTGGGGGGTGAGGGAGGAGACACTGGGGGGTGAGGGGGAGGGGAGAGACACTCGGGGGTGAGGGGAGGGGAGAGACACTGGGGGGTGAGGGAGGAGACACTGGGGGGTGAGGGGGAGGGGAGAGACACTGGGGGGTGAGGGGGAGGGGAGAGACACTGGTGGGGAGGGGAGAGACACTGGGGGGTGAGGGGGAGGGGAGAGACACTGGGGGCGTGAGGGGGAGGGGAGAGACACTGGGGGTGAGGGGGAGGGGAGTGACACTGGGGAATGGGAGGGGAGGAGAGAGACACTGGGGGGTGATGGGGAGGGAAGAGACACTGGGGGGTGAGGGGGGGAGAGACACTGGGGGATGGGAGGGGGAGGGGAGAGACACTGGGGGGTGAGGGGAGAGACACTGGGGGGTGAGAGGGGTAGGAGAGAGACACTGGGGGTGAGGGGGAGGGGAGAGACACTGGGGGGTGAGGGGAGAGACACTGGGGGGTGAGAGGGGTCGGAGAGAGACACTGGAGGGTGAGGGGGAGGGGAGAGACACTGGGGGGTGAGAGGGGGAGGGGAGAAAAACTGGGGGGTGAGAGGGGTAGGAGAGAGACACTGGAGGGTGAGGGGGAGGGGAGAGACACTGGGGGATGAGGGGGAGGCGAGAGACACTGGGGGGTGAGGGGGAGAGACACTGGGGGGTGAGGGGGAGGGGAGAGACACTGGGGGATGGGAGGGGGAGGGCAGAGACACTGGGGGGTGAGGGGGAGGGAAGAGACACTGGGGGGTGAGGGGGAGAGACACTGAGGGGTGAGGGTGGGGGAGAGACACTGGGGGTGAGGGGGAGGCGAGAGACACTGGGGGGTGAGGGGGAGAGACACTGGGGGGTGAACGGGAGGGGAGAGACACTGGGGGTGAGGGGGAGGCGAGAGACACTGGGGGGTGAGGGGAGAGACACTGGGGGGTGAGGGGGAGGGGAGAGACACGGTGGTGTGAGGGGGACGGGAGAGACACTGGGGGGTGAGGGGGAGAGACACTGAGGGGTGAGGGTGGGGGAGAGACACTGGGGGGTGAGGGGGAGGGGAGAGACACTGGGGGGTGAGGGGGAGAGACACTGAGGGGTGAGGGTGGGGGAGAGACACTGGGGGGTGAGGGGGAGGCGAGAGACACTGGGGGCTGAGGGGGAGAGACACTGGGGGGTGAACGGGAGGGGAGAGACACTGGGGGGTGAGGGGGAGGCGAGATACACTAGGGGGTGAGGGGAGAGACACTGGGGGGTGAGGGGAGAGACACTGGGGGGTGAGGGGGAGGGGAGAGACAAGGTGGTGTGAGGGGGACGGGAGAGACACTGGGGGGTGAGGGGGAGAGACACTGAGGGGTGAGGGTGGGGGAGAGACACTGGGGGTGAGGGGGAGAGACTGGGGGTGAGGGGGAGGGGAGAGACACTGGGGGGGTGAGAGGGGTAGGAGAGAGACACTGGGGGGTGAAGGGGAGGGGAGAGACACTGGGGGCTGAGGGGGAGGGGAGAGACACTGGGGATGAGGGGGAGGGGAGTGACATCGGGGGGATGGGAGGGGGAGGGGAGAGACACTGGGGGGTGAGGGGGAGGGGAGAGACACTGGGGGGTGAGGGGGAGGGGAGAGACACTGGGGGGGTGAGGGGGAGGGGAGAGACACTGGGGGTGAGGGGGAGGGGAGTGACACTGGGGGATGGGAGGGGGAGGGGAGAGACACTGGGGGGTGAGGGGGAGGGGAGAGACACTGGGGGATGAGGGGAGAGACACTGGGGGGTGAGGGGGAGGGGAGAGACACTGGGGGGTGAGGGGGACGGGAGAGACACTGGGGGGGTGAGGGGAGAGACACTGGTAGGTGAGGGGGAGGGGAGAGACACTGGGGGGTGAGGGGGAGGGGAGAGACACTGGGGGGTGAGGGGGAGGGGAGAGACACTGGGGGGTGAGGGGGAGGGGAGAGACACTGGGGGTGAGGGGGACGGGAGAGACACTGGGGGGGTGAGGGGAGAGACACTGGTAGGTGAGGGGGAGGGGAGAGACACTGGGGGGGGGGTGAGAGGGAGGGGAGAGACACTGGGGGGTGAGGGGGACGGGAGAGACACTGGGGGGGTGAGGGGAGAGACACTGGTAGGTGAGGGGGAGGGGAGAGACACTGGGGGGTGAGGGGGAGGGGAGAGACACTGGGGGGTGAGGGGGAGGGGAGAGACACTGGGGGGTGAGGGGGAGGGGAGAGACACTGGGGGGTGAGGGGGAGGGGAGAGACACTGGGGGTGAGGGGGAGGGGAGTGACACTGGGGGATGGGAGGGGGAGGGGAGAGACACTGGGGGGTGAGGGAGAGGGGAGAGA
>NW_027253807.1:0-12046 GCF_044704955.1 Pristiophorus japonicus | reverse complement strand
GTGAGGGAGAGTGTGTGTGTGAGGGAGAGTGTGTGTGTGAGGGAGAGTGTGTGTGTGAGGCAGAGTGTGTGTGTGAGGGAGAGTGTGTGTGTGAGGGAGAGTGTGTGTGTGAGGGAGAGTGTGTGTGTGAGGCAGAGTGTGTGTGTGAGGCAGAGTGTGTGTGTGAGGGAGGAGTGTGTGTGTGAGGGAGAGTGTGTGTGTGAGGAGAGTGTGTGTGTGAGGAGAGAGTGTGTGTGAGGGCAGAGTGTGTGTGTGAGGGAGAGTGTGTGTGTGAGGGAGAGTGTGTGTGTGAGGGAGAGTGTGTGTGTGAGGAGAGTGTGTGTGTGAGGAGAGTGTGTGTGTGAGGGAGAGTGTGTGTGTGAGGGAGAGTGTGTGTGTGAGGGAGAGTGTGTGTGTGAGGGAGAGTGTGTGTGTGAGGGAGAGTGTGTGTGAGGGAGAGTGTGTGTGTGAGGGAGAGTGTGTGTGTGAGGGAGAGTGTGTGTGTGAGGGAGAGTGTGTGTGTGAGGGAGAAGTGTGTGTGAGGCAGAGTGTGTGTGTGAGGGAGAGTGTGTGTGAGGGAGAGTGTGTGTGAGGAGAGTGTGTGTGGGAGGAGAGTGTGTGTGAGGCAGAGTGTGTGTGTGAGGCAGAGTGTGTGTGTGAGGGAGAGTGTGTGTGTGAGGGAGAGTGTGTGTGAGGGAGAGTGTGTGTGTGAGGGAGAGTGTGTGTGTGAGGGGAGAGTGTGTGTGAGGGAGAGTGTGTGTGAGGAGAGAGTGTGTGTGAGGGAGAGTGTGTGTGTGAGGGAGAGTGTGTGTGTGAGGGAGAGTGTGTGTGTGAGGGAGAGTGTGTGTGTGAGGGAGAGTGTGTGTGTGAGGGCAGAGTGTGTGTGTGAGGAGAGTGTGTGTGTGGAGGCTGTGTGTGAGGGAGAGTGTGTGTGAGGGAGAGTGTGTGTGTGAGGAGAGTGTGTGTGTGAGGAGAGTGTGTGTGTGAGGGAGAGTGTGTGTGTGAGGGAGAGGTTGTGTGTGTGTGAGGGAGAGTGTGTGTGTGAGGAGAGAGTGTGTGTGAGGGAGAGAGTGTGTGTGAGGCAGAGTGTGTGTGTGAGGAGAGCGTGTGTGTGAGGGAGAGTGTGTGTGTGAGGGAGAGTGTGTGTGAGGGAGAGGGTGTGTGTGAGGGAGAGAGTGTGTGTGAGGGAGAGTGTGTGTGTGAGGGAGAGTGTGTGTGTGAGGAGAGAGTGTGTGTGAGGGAGAGTGTGTGTGTGAGGGAGAGCGTGTGTGTGAGGGAGAGTGTGTGTGTGAGGGAGAGTGTGTGTGTGAGGCAGAGTGTGTGTGTGAGGCAGAGTGTGTGTGTGAGGCAGAGTGTGTGTGTGAGGGAGAGCGTGTGTGTGTGTGTGTGTGAGGCAGAGTGTGTGTGTGAGGGAGAGCGTGTGTGTGAGGCAGAGTTTGTGTGTGAGGGAGAGTGTGTGAGTGAGGCAGAGTTTGTGTGTGAGGGAGAGTGTGTGTGTGAGGGAGAGTGTGTGTGTGAGGGAGTGTGTGTGTGAGGCAGAGTTTGTGTGTGAGGGAGAGTGTGTGTGTGAGGCAGAGTTTGTGTGTGAGGGAGAGTGTATGTGTGAGGCAGAGTTTGTGTGTGAGGGAGAGTGTGTGTGTGAGGGAGAGTGTGTGAGTGAGGGAGAGTGTGTGTGTGAGGGAGAGTTTGTGTGTGAGGGAGAGTGTGTCTGTGAGGGAGTGTGTGTGTGAGGGAGAGTGTGTGTGTGAGGCAGAGTGTGTGTGTGAGGCAGAGTGTGTGTGTGAGGCAGAGTTTGTGTGTGAGGCAGAGTGTGTGTGTGAGGGAGAGAGTGTGTGTGAGGGAGAGTGTGTGTGTGAGGGAGAGTGTGTGTGTGAGGGAGAGAGTGTGTGTGAGGGAGAGTGTGTGTGTGAGGGAGAGTGTGTGTGTGAGGGAGAGTGTGTGTGTGAGGGAGAGTGTGTGTGTGAGGGAGAGGTGTGTGTGAGGGAGAGTGTGTGTGTGAGGGAGAGTGTGTGTGTGAGGGAGAGTGTGTGTGTGAGGCAGAGTGTGTGTGTGAGGCAGAGTGTGTGTGTGAGGGAGAGTGTGTGTGTGAGGGAGAGTGTGTGTGTGTGAGGGAGAGTGTGTGTGTGAGGCAGAGTGTGTGTGTGAGGGAGAGCGTGTGTGTGAGGGAGAGTGTGTGTGTGAGGGAGAGAGTGTGTGTGAGGCAGAGTGTGTGTGTGAGGCAGAGTGTGTGTGAGGCAGAGTGTGTGTGTGAGGCAGAGTGTGTGTGTGAGGGAGAGTGTGTGTGTGAGGCAGAGTGTGTGTGTGAGGGAGAGTGTGTGTGTGAGGCAGAGTGTGTGTGTGAGGGAGAGTGTGTGTGTGAGGCAGAGTGTGTGTGTGAGGGAGAGTGTGTGTGTGAGGCAGAGTGTGTGTGTGAGGGAGAGAGTGTGTGTGAGGCAGAGTGTGTGTGTGAGGCAGAGTGTGTGTGTGAGGGAGAGTGTGTGTGTGAGGCAGAGTGTGTGTGTGAGGGAGAGTGTGTGTGTGAGGCAGAGTGTGTGTGTGAGGGAGAGTGTGTGTGTGAGGGAGAGTGTGTGTGTGAGGCAGAGTGTGTGTGACGGAGAGTGTGTGTGTGAGGGAGAGTGTGTGTGTGAGGGAGAGAGTGTGTGTGAGGGAGAGTGTGTGTGTGAGGGAGAGTGTGTGTGTGAGGCAGAGTGTGTGTGACGGAGAGTGTGTGTGTGAGGGAGAGTGTGTGTGTGAGGGAGAGTGTGTGTGAGGGAGAGTGTGTGTGTGAGGGAGAGTGTGTGTGTGCGGGAGAGTGTGTGTGTGAGGGAGAGAGTGTGTGTGAGGGAGAGTGTGTGTGTGAGGGAGAGTGTGTGTGTGAGGGAGAGTGTGTGTGTGAGGGAGAGCGTGTATGTGAGGCAGAGTGTGTGTGTGAGGGAGAGTGTGTGTGAGGCAGAGTGTGTGTGTGAGGCAGAGTGTGTGTGTGAGGCAGAGTGTGTGTGTGAGGGAGAGCGTGTGTGTGTGTGTGTGTGAGGCAGAGTTTGTGTGTGAGGGAGAGTGTGTGAGTGAGGCAGAGTTTGTGTGTGAGGGAGAGTGTGTGTGTGAGGGAGAGTGTGTGTGTGAGGGAGTGTGTGTGTGAGGCAGAGTTTGTGTGTGAGGGAGAGTGTGTGTGTGAGGCAGAGTTTGTGTGTGAGGGAGAGTGTGTGTGTGAGGGAGAGTGTGTGTGTGAGGGAGAGTTTGTGTGTGAGGGAGAGTGTGTGTGTGAGGGAGAGTGTGTGTGTGAGGGAGAGTGTGTGAGTGAGGGAGAGTGTGTGTGTGAGGGAGAGTTTGTGTGTGAGGGAGAGTGTGTGTGTGAGGGAGAGTGTGTGTGTGAGGGAGAGTGTGTGTGTGAGGCAGAGTGTGTGTGTGAGGGAGAGTGTGTGTGTGAGGCAGAGTGTGTGTGTGAGGGAGAGTGTGTGTGTGAGGCAGAGTGTGTGTGTGAGGGAGAGAGTGTGTGTGAGGGAGAGTGTGTGTGTGAGGCAGAGTGTGTGTGACGGAGAGTGTGTGTGTGAGGCAGAGTGTGTGTGTGAGGGAGAGCGTGTGTGTGAGGGAGAGTGTGTGTGTGAGGGAGAGTGTGTGTGTGAGGGAGAGCGTGTGTGTGAGGCAGAGTGTGTGTGTGAGGGAGAGAGTGTGTGTGAGGGAGAGTGTGTGTGAGGGAGAGTGTGTGTGTGAGGCAGAGTGTGTGTGTGAGGGAGAGTGTGTGTGTGAGGCAGAGTGTGTGTGTGAGGGAGAGCGTGTGTGTGAGGGAGAGTGTGTGTGTGAGGCAGAGTGTGTGTGACGGAGAGTGTGTGTGTGAGTCAGAGTGTGTGTGTGAGGGAGAGCGTGTGTGTGAGGGAGAGTGTGTGTGTGAGGGAGAGTGTGTGTGTGAGGGAGAGCGTGTGTGTGAGGCAGAGTGTGTGTGTGAGGGAGAGAGTGTGTGTGAGGGAGAGTGTGTGTGAGGGAGAGTGTGTGTGTGAGGCAGAGTGTGTGTGTGAGGGAGAGAGTGTGTGTGAGGGAGAGTGTGTGTGTGAGGCAGAGTGTGTGTGTGAGGGAGAGCGTGTGTGTGAGGGAGAGTGTGTGTGTGAGGGAGAGTGTGTGTGTGAGGCAGAGTGTGTGTGTGAGGCAGAGTGTGTGTGTGAGGGAGAGCGTGTGTGTGTGTGTGTGAGGGAGAGCGTGTGTGTGAGGGAGAGTGTGTGTGTGAGGGAGAGTGTGTGTGTGAGGCAGAGTGTGTGTGTGAGGCAGAGTGTGTGTGTGAGGGAGAGCGTGTGTGTGAGGGAGAGTGTGTGTGTGAGGGAGAGTGTGTGTGTGACGGAGAGAGTGTGTGTGAGGGAGAGGGTGTGTGTGTGTGTGTGAGGGAGAGCGTGTGTGTGTGTGTGTGAGGGAGAGCGTGTGTGTGAGGGAGAGAGTGTGTGTGAGGGAGAGCGTGTGTGTGAGGGAGAGAGTGTGTGTGAGGCAGAGTGTGTGTGTGAGGGAGAGCGTGTGTGTGAGGGAGAGTGTGTGTGTGAGGGAGAGTGTGTGTGTGAGGGAGAGGGTGTGTGTGAGGGAGAGAGTGTGTGTGAGGGAGAGTGTGTGTGTGAGGGAGAGTGTGTGTGTGAGGGAGAGAGTGTGTGTGAGGGAGAGTGTGTGTGTGAGGGAGAGCGTGTGTGTGAGGGAGAGTGTGTGTGTGAGGGAGAGTGTGTGTGTGAGGCAGAGTGTGTGTGTGAGGCAGAGTGTGTGTGTGAGGCAGAGTGTGTGTGTGAGGGAGAGCGTGTGTGTGTGTGTGTGTGAGGCAGAGTGTGTGTGTGAGGGAGAGCGTGTGTGTGAGGCAGAGTTTGTGTGTGAGGGAGAGTGTGTGAGTGAGGCAGAGTTTGTGTGTGAGGGAGAGTGTGTGTGTGAGGGAGAGTGTGTGTGTGAGGGAGTGTGTGTGTGAGGCAGAGTTTGTGTGTGAGGGAGAGTGTGTGTGTGAGGCAGAGTTTGTGTGTGAGGGAGAGTGTGGTGTGAGGGAGAGTGTGTGAGTGAGGGAGAGTGTGTGTGTGAGGGAGAGTTTGTGTGTGAGGGAGAGTGTGTGTGTGAGGGAGAGTGTGTGTGTGAGGGAGAGTGTGTGTGTGAGGCAGAGTGTGTGTGTGAGGCAGAGTGTGTGTGTGAGGCAGAGTTTGTGTGTGAGGGAGAGTGTGCGTGTGAGGGAGAGTGTGTGTGTGAGGGAGGGTGTGAGTGTGAGGGAGAGTGTGTGTGTGAGGCAGAGTGTGTGTGTGAGGGAGAGTGTGTGTGTGAGGGAGAGAGTGTGTGTGAGGGAGAGTGTGTGTGTGAGGGAGAGTGTGTGTGTGAGGGAGAGTGTGTGTGTGAGGGAGAGAGTGTGTGTGAGGGAGAGTGTGTGTGTGAGGCAGAGTGTGTGTGTGAGGCAGAGTTTGTGTGTGAGGCAGAGTGTGTGTGTGAGGGAGAGAGTGTGTGTGAGGGAGAGTGTGTGTGTGAGGGAGAGTGTGTGTGTGAGGGAGAGAGTGTGTGTGAGGGAGAGTGTGTGTGTGAGGGAGAGTGTGTGTGTGAGGGAGAGAGTGTGTGTGAGGGAGAGTGTGTGTGTGAGGGAGAGTGTGTGTGTGAGGGAGAGCGTGTGTGTGAGGGAGAGAGTGTGTGTGAGGCAGAGTGTGTGTGTGAGGGAGAGTGTGTGTGTGAGGGAGAGTGTGTGTGTGAGGGAGAGAGTGTGTGTGAGGCAGAGTGTGTGTGTGAGGCAGAGTGTGTGTGTGAGGAGAGTGTGGTGTGAGGCAGAGTGTGTGTGTGAGGGAGAGTGTGTGTGTGAGGCAGAGTGTGTGTGTGAGGGAGAGTGTGTGTGTGAGGCAGAGTGTGTGTGTGAGGGAGAGTGTGTGTGTGAGGCAGAGTGTGTGTGTGAGGGAGAGTGTGTGTGAGGGAGAGTGTGTGTGTGAGGGAGAGAGTGTGTGTGAGGGAGAGTGTGTGTGTGAGGGAGAGCGTGTGTGTGAGGGAGAGTGTGTGTGTGAGGGAGAGTGTGTGTGAGGGAGAGTGTGTGTGTGAGAGAGTGTGTGTGTGAGGGAGAGTGTGTGTGTGAGGGAGAGAGTGTGTGAGGGCAGAGTGTGTGTGTGAGGCAGAGTGTGTGTGTGAGGAGAGTGTGTGTGTGAGGGAGAGTGTGTGTGTGAGGGCAGAGTGTGTGTGTGAGGGAGAGTGTGTGTGTGAGGGAGAGTGTGTGTGTGAGGAGAGTGTGTGTGTGAGGGAGAGTGTGTGTGTGAGGGAGAGTGTGTGTGGAGGGAGAGTGTGTGTGTGAGGGAGAGTGTGTGTGTGAGGGAGAGTGTGTGTGTGAGGGAGAGTGTGTGTGTGAGGGAGAGTGTGTGTGTGAGGGAGAGTGTGTGTGTGAGGGAGGAGAGTGTGTGTGTGAGGGAGAGTGTGTGTGTGAGGGAGTGTGTGTGTGAGGGAGAGTGTGTGTGTGAGGGAGAGTGTGTGTGTGAGGGAGAGTGTGTGTGTGAGGGAGAGAGTGTGTGTGAGGGAGAGTGTGTGTGTGAGGGAGAGTGTGTGTGTGAGGGAGAGTGTGTGTGTGAGGGAGAGCGTGTATGTGAGGCAGAGTGTGTGTGTGAGGGAGAGTGTGTGTGAGGCAGAGTGTGTGTGTGAGGGAGAGCGTGTGTGTGAGGGAGAGTGTGTGTGTGAGGGAGAGTGTGTGTGTGAGGGAGAGCGTGTGTGTGAGGCAGAGTGTGTGTGTGAGGGAGAGTGTGTGTGTGAGGGAGAGTGTGTGTGTGAGGGAGAGTGTGTGTGTGAGGGAGAGTGTGTGTGAGGGAGAGTGTGTGTGTGAGGCAGAGTGTGTGTGTGAGGGAGAGTGTGTGTGTGAGGGAGAGTGTGTGTGTGAGGGAGAGTGTGTGTGTGAGGGAGAGTGTGTGTGTGAGGGAGAGTGTGTGTGTGAGGGAGAGAGTGTGTGTGAGGGAGAGTGTGTGTGTGAGGGAGAGTGTGTGTGTGAGGGAGAGTGTGTGTGTGAGGGAGAGTGTGTGTGTGAGGGAGAGTGTGTGTGTGAGGCAGAGTGTGTGTGTGAGGCAGAGTGTGTGTGTGAGGGAGAGTGTGTGTGTGAGGGAGAGTGTGTGTGTGAGGGAGAGTATGTGTGTGAGGGAGCGTGTGTGTGTGAGGGAGAGTGTGTGTGTGAGGGAGAGTGTGTGTGTGAGGGAGAGCGTGTGTGTGTGTGTGTGAGGGAGAGTGTGTGTGTGAGGGAGAGCGTGTGTGTGAGGGAGAGTGTGTGTGTGAGAGGAGAGCGTGTGTGTGAGGGAGAGTGTGTGTGTGAGGGAGAGAGTGTGTGTGAGGCAGAGTGTGTGTGTGAGGGAGAGTGTGTGTGTGAGGCCGAGTTTGTGTGTGAGGGAGAGAGTGTGTGTGAGGGAGAGCGTGTGTGTGAGGGAGAGAGTGTGTGTGAGGCAGAGTGTGTGTGTGAGGGAGAGCAAGTGTGTGAGGCAGAGTGTGTGTGTGAGGCAGAGTTTGTGTGTGAGGCAGAGTGTGTGTGTGAGGGAGAGAGTGTGTGTGAGGGAGAGAGTGTGTGTGAGGGAGAGTGTGTGTGTGAGGGAGAGAGTGTGTGAGGGAGAGTGTGTGTGTGAGGGAGAGTGTGTGTGTGAGGGAGCGTGTGTGTGTGAGGGAGAGTGTGTGTGTGAGGGAGAGAGTGTGTGTGAGGGAGAGCGTGTGTGTGTGTGTGTGAGGGAGAGCGTGTGTGTGAGGGAGAGAGTGTGTGTGAGGGAGAGCGTGTGTGTGAGGGAGAGTGTGTGTGTGAGGGAGAGTGTGTGTGTGAGGGAGAGCGTGTGTGTGAGGGAGAGCGTGTGTGTGAGGGAGAGCGTGTGTGTGAGGGAGAGAGTGTGTGTGAGGCAGAGTGTGTGTGTGAGGGAGAGAGTGTGTGTGAGGGAGAGTGTGTGTGTGAGGGAGAGAGTGTGTGTGAGGCAGAGTGTGTGTGTGAGGGAGAGAGTGTGTGTGTGGCAGAGTGTGTGTGTGTGAGGCAGAGTGTGTGTGTGAGGGAGAGCGTGTGTGTGAGGGAGAGTGTGTGTGTGAGGGAGAGTGTGTGTGTGAGGGAGAGTGTGTGTGTGAGGGAGAGAGTGTGTGTGAGGGAGAGTGTGTGTGTGAGGGAGAGAGTGTGTGTGAGGGAGAGTGTGTGTGTGAGGGAGAGCGTGTGTGTGAGGGAGAGTGTGTGTGTGAGGGAGAGTGTGTGTGTGAGGCAGAGTGTGTGTGTGAGGCAGAGTGTGTGTGTGAGGGAGAGTGTGTGTGTGAGGGAGAGTGTGTGTGTGAGGCAGAGTTTGTGTGTGAGGGAGAGTGTGTGTGTGAGGCAGAGTTTGTGTGTGAGGGAGAGTGTGTGAGTGAGGCAGAGTTTGTGTGTGAGGGAGAGTGTGTGTGTGAGGGAGAGTGTGTGTGTGAGGGAGAGTGTGTGTGTGAGGCAGAGTTTGTGTGTGAGGGAGAGTGTGTGTGTGAGGGAGAGTGTGTGTGTGAGGGAGAGTGTGTGTGTGAGGCAGAGTGTGTGTGTGAGGCAGAGTGTGTGTGTGAGGGAGAGTGTGTGTGTGAGGGAGAGGGTGTGTGTGAGGGAGAGCGTGTGTGTGAGGCAGAGTGTGTGTGTGAGGGAGAGCGTGTGTGTGAGGCAGAGTGTGTGTGTGAGGGAGAGCGTGTGTGTGAGGGAGAGGGTGTGTGTGAGGGAGAGTGTGTGTGTGAGGGAGAGGGTGTGTGTGAGGCAGAGTGTGTGTGACGGAGAGTGTGTGTGTGAGGGAGAGCGTGTGTGTGAGGGAGAGTGTGTGTGTGAGGCAGAGTGTGTGTGAGGCAGAGTGTGTGTGTGAGGCAGAGTGTGTGTGACGGAGAGTGTGTGTGTGAGGGAGAGTGTGTGTGTGAGGGAGAGTGTGTGTGTGAGGGAGAGTGTGTGTGTGAGGGAGAGAGTGTGTGTGAGGGAGAGTGTGTGTGTGAGGGAGAGTGTGTGTGTGAGGCAGAGTGTGTGTGTGAGGCAGAGTGTGTGTGTGAGGCAGAGTGTGTGTGACGGAGAGTGTGTGTGTGAGGGAGAGTGTGTGTGTGAGGGAGAACGTGTGTGTGAGGCAGAGTGTGTGTGTGAGGGAGAGTGTGTGTGTGAGGGAGAGAGTGTGTGTGAGGGAGAGTGTGTGTGTGAGGGAGAGTGTGTGTGTGAGGGAGAGTTTGTGTGTGAGGGAGAGCGTGTTTGTGAGGGAGAGTGTGTGTGTGAGGCAGAGTGTGTGTGTGAGGGAGAGTGTGTGTGTGAGGGAGAGAATGTGTGTGAGGGAGAGTGTGTGTGTGAGGGAGAGTGTGTGTGTGAGGGAGAGTGTGTGTGTGAGGGAGAGTGTTTGTGTGAGGCAGAGTGTGTGTGTGAGGGAGAGAGTGTGTGTGAGGCAGAGTGTGTGTGTGAGGCAGAGTGTGTGTGTGAGGGAGAGCGTGTGTGTGAGGCAGAGTGTGTGTGTGAGGGAGAGCGTGTGTGTGAGGGAGAGGGTGTGTGTGAGGGAGAGTGTGTGTGTGAGGGAGAGGGTGTGTGTGAGGCAGAGTGTGTGTGTGAGGGAGAGTGTGTGTGTGAGGCAGAGTGTGTGTGTGAGGCAGAGTGTGTGTGTGAGGGAGAGTGTGTGTGTGAGGGAGAGAGTGTGTGTGAGGGAGAGTGTGTGTGTGAGGGAGAGTGTGTGTGTGAGGCAGAGTGTGTGTGTGAGGCAGAGTGTGTGTGTGAGGCAGAGTGTGTGTGACGGAGAGTGTGTGTGTGAGGGAGAGAGTGTGTGTGAGGGAGAGTGTGTGTGTGAGGGAGAGTGTGTGTGTGAGGGAGAGTTTGTGTGTGAGGGAGAGCGTGTTTGTGAGGGAGAGTGTGTGTGTGAGGCAGAGTGTGTGTGTGAGGGAGAGTGTGTGTGTGAGGGAGAGAATGTGTGTGAGGGAGAGTGTGTGTGTGAGGGAGAGTGTGTGTGTGAGGGAGAGTGTGTGTGTGAGGGAGAGTGTTTGTGTGAGGCAGAGTGTGTGTGTGAGGGAGAGAGTGTGTGTGAGGCAGAGTGTGTGTGTGAGGGAGAGTGTGTGTGTGAGGGAGAGCGTGTGTGTGAGGCAGAGCGTGTGTGTGAGGGAGAGCGTGTGTGTGAGGCAGAGTGTGTGTGTGAGGGAGAGTGTGTGTGTGAGGGAAAGAGTGTGTGTGAGGGAGAGTGTGTGTGTGAGGGAGAGTGTGTGTGTGAGGGAGAGTGTGTGTGTGAGGGAGAGTGTGTGTGTGAGGGAGAGTGTGTGTGTGACGGAGAGTGTGTGTGTGAGGGAGAGTGTGTGTGTGAGGGAGAGTGTGTGTGAGGGAGAGTGTGTGTGTGAGGCAGAGTGTGTGTGTGAGGGAGAGTGTGTGTGTGAGGGAGAGTGTGTGTGTGAGGGAGAGTGTGTGTGTGAGGGAGAGTGTGTGTGTGAGGCAGAGTGTGTGTGTGAGGCAGAGTGTGTGTGTGAGGGAGAGCGTGTGTGTGAGGGAGAGTGTGTGTGTGAGGGAGAGTGTGTGTGTGAGGGAGAGCGTGTGTGTGAGGAAGAGAGTGTGTGTGAGGGAGAGTGTGTGTGTGAGGGAGAGTGTGTGTGAGGGAGAGCGTGTGTGTGAGGGAGAGTGTGTGTGTGAGGGAGAGTGTGAGTGTGAGGGAGAGCGTGTGTGTGAGGAAGAGCGTGTGTGTGAGGGAGAGAGTGTGTGTGAGGGAGAGTGTGTGTGAGGCAGAGTGTGTGTGTGAGGGAGAGTGTGTGTGTGAGGGAGAGCGTGTGTGTGAGGGAGAGCGTGTGTGTGAGGGAGCGTGTGTGTGTGAGTCAGAGTGTGTGTGTGAGGCAGAGTTTGTGTGTGAGGGAGAGTGTGTGTGTGAGGGAGAGTGTGTGTGTGAGGGAGAGTGTGTGTGTGAGGGAGAGTGTGTGTGTGAGGCAGAGTTTGTGTGTGAGGGAGAGTGTGTGTGTGAGGGAGAGTGTGTGTGTGAGGCAGAGTTTGTGTGTGAGGCAGAGTGTGTGTGTGAGGCAGAGTGTGTGTGTGAGGCAGAGTTTGTGTGTGAGGGAGAGTGTGTGTGTGAGGCAGAGTGTGTGTGTGAGGGAGAGCGTGTGTGTGAGGGAGAGTGTGTGTGTGAGGCAGAGTGTGTGTGTGAGGGAGAGTGTGTGCGTGAGGGAGAGCGTGTGTGTGAGGGAGAGTGTGTGTGTGAGGCAGAGTGTGTGTGTGAGGGAGAGTGTGTGTGTGAGGGAGAGTGTGTGTGTGAGGGAGAGTGTGTGTGTGAGGGAGAGTGTGTGTGTGAGGGAGAGTGTGTGTGTGAGGCAGAGTTTGTGTGTGAGGGAGAGTGTGTGTGTGAGGCAGAGTGTGTGTGTGAGGCAGAGTGTGTGTGTGAGGCAGAGTGTGTGTGTGAGGGAGAGTGTGTGTGTGAGGGAGTGTGTGTGTGTGAGGGAGAGTGTGTGTGAGGGAGAGTGTGTGTGTGAGGGAGAGTGTCTGTGTGAGGGAGTGTGTGTGTGAGGGAGAGTGTGTGAGTGAGGCAAAGTTTGTGTGTGAGGGAGAGTGTGTGTGTGAGGGAGAGTGTGTGTGTGAGGGAGAGTGTGTGTGTGAGGCAGAGTTTGTGTGTGAGGCAGAGTGTGTGTGTGAGGCAGAGTGTGTGTGTGAGGCAGAGTTTGTGTGTGAGGGAGAGTGTGTGTGTGAGGCAGAGTGTGTGTGTGAGGGAGAGCGTGTGTGTGAGGGAGAGTGTGTGTGTGAGGCAGAGTGTGTGTGTGAGGGAGAGTGTGTGCGTGAGGGAGAGCGTGTGTGTGAGGGAGAGTGTGTGTGTGAGGGAGAGCGTGTGTGTGAGGGAGAGTGTGTGTGTGAGGGAGAGTGTGTGTGTGAGGGAGTGTGTGTGTGAGGGAGAGTGTGTGTGTGAGGGAGAGTGTGTGTGTGAGGGAGAGTGTGTGTGTGAGGGAGAGTGTGTGTGTGAGGGAGAGTGTGTGTGTGAGGGAGAGTTTGTGTGTGAGGGAGAGCGTGTGTGTGTGTGTGAGGGAGAGTGTGTGTGTGAGGCAGAGTGTGTGTGTGAGGGAGAGAGTGTGTGTGAGGGAGAGTGTGTGTGTGAGGCAGAGTGTGTGTGTGAGGCAGAGTTTGTGTGTGAGGGAGAGTGTGTGTGTGAGGCAGAGTGTGTGTGTGAGGGAGAGTGTGTGTGTGAGGGAGAGCGTGTGT
>NW_027253803.1:5000-12102 GCF_044704955.1 Pristiophorus japonicus | reverse complement strand
TCTCTCTCACAGTGCTCTCTCTCTCTCTCTCTCACTGTGCTCTCTCTCTCTCTCACTCTCACTGTGCTCTCTCTCTCTCACTGCTCTCTCTCTCTCCCACTGTGCTCTCTCGCTCTTTCTCTCTCGCTGTGTTCTCTCTCTCTCTCTGCTCTCTCTCGCTCTCTCACTGTGCACTCTCTCTCTCACTGTGCTCTCTCTCTCTCTCTCTCACTGCTCTCTTTCTCTCTCTCACTGTGCACTCTCTCTGACCCACTCTCACTGTGCTCTCTCTCTCTCTCTGTGCTCTTTCTCTCACTCTGTGCTCTCTCTCTGTCACTCTGCTCTCTCTCTCTCTCTCTCTCACTGTGCTCTCTTTCTCCCTCTGTGCTCTCTCTCTCACTTTGCTCTCTCTCACTTTCCTCTCTCTCTCTCTCTCTCTCTCTCACTTTGCTCTCCCTCCCTCTCTCTCTCTCTCTGTGCTCTCTCTCTCTCACTGTGCTCTCTCTCTCTCTTATTGTGTACTCTCTCTCTCTCTCTCTCTCACTGTGCTCTCTCTCTCTTTCTGTTCTCTCTCTCTCTCTCTCACTGTGCTCTCTCTCTCTCTCACTGTGCCCTCACTCTCTCTCCCTCTCACTATGCTCTCTGTCCCTCTGTCTCTATCCTGTCTCTATCTCATCACTGTGCTCTCTCTCTCTCTCTCTCTCTCTCTCTCTCTCTCTCTCTCTCACTGTGCTCTCTCTCTCTCACTGTGCTCTCTCTCTCTCTCCCTCTACCTCACTGTGCGCTCTCTCTCTCTCTCTCTGTCACTGTGCTCTCTCTCTCTCTCTCTCTGTCACTGTGCTCTCTCTCTCTCTCACTGTATCTCTCACTTTGCACTCTCTCTCTCTCTCACGGTGTCCTCTCACTTTCACTTTACTGTCTCTCTCTCTCTCACTGTGCTGTCTCTCTCTCTATCACTCACTCTGGTCTCTCTCTCTCTCTCTCTCTCTCTCTCACTGCCCCCTGACTCTCTCTCTCTCACTGTGCTCTCTCTCTCTCTCACTCACTGTGCTCTCTCACTCTCTCACTCACTGTGCTCTCTCTCTCTCTCTCTCACTGTGCCCTCACTCTCTCCCTCTCACTGTGCTCTCTCTCACTGAGCTCTCTCTCCCTCTCTCTCTCTCTCACCGCTCTCTCTCTCTCTCTCTCTCACTGTCTCTCTCACTTTGCTCTCTCTCTCCCTCTCTCGCTGTGCTCGCACTCTCTCTCTCTGTCACTGTGCTCACTCTCTCTTTCTCTCTCTCTCACTGTGCTCTCTTTCTCTCTTTCTCTCTCACTGTGCTCTCTCTCTCTCTCACTGCGCTCTCTCTCTCTCTCTCTCTCACTGTGCTCGCTGTCTCTCTCTCTCTGTGCTCTCTCTCTCTCTCTCTCTCTCTGTCTCACTGTGCTCTCTCTCTCTCTTGCTCTGTGCTCTCTCACTTTCTCTCTCACTGTGCTCTCTCTCTCTCTCTGTGCTCTCTCTCTCTCTCACTGTGCTCTCTCTCTCTCTCTCACACACACTGTACTCTATCTCTCTCTGTGCTCTCTCTCTCTATCTCTCACTCACTGTGATTTCTCTCTCTCTCTCTCTCTCACTGTGCTCTCTTTCTCTCTCTCACTGTGCACTCTCTCTCACCCACTCTCACTGTGCTCTCTCTCTGTGCTCTTTCTCTCACTCTGTACTCTCTCTCTGTCTCTCTGCTCTCTCTCTCTCTCACTGTGCTCTCTTTCTCCCTCTGTGCTCACTCTCTCTCTTTCTCTCTGCTCTCTCTCTCTCTCTCTCTCTCTCTCTCTCTCACTGTGCTCTCTTTCTCACTGTGCTCTCTCTCTCTCTGAGCTCTTTCTCTCACTCTGTGCTCTCTCTCTGTCACTCTGCTCTCTCTCTCTCTCTCTCTCACTGTGCTCTCTTTCTCCCTCTGTGCTCTCTCTCTCACTTTGCTCTCTCTCACTTTCCTCTCTCTCTCTCTCTCTCTCTCTCTCACTTTGCTCTCCCTCCCTCTCTCTCTCTCTCTCTGTGCTCTCTCTCTCTCACTGTGCTCTCTCTCTCTTATTGTGCACTCTCTCTCTCTCTCTCACTGTGCTCTCTCTCTCTTTCTGTTCTCTCTCTCTCTCTCTCACTGTGCTCTCTCTCTCTCTCACTGTGCTCTCTCTCTCTCCCTCTCTGAATGTGCTCTCTTTCTCTCTCTGTGCTCACTCTCTCTCACTGTGCTCTCTCTCTCTCTCTCACTGTGCCCTCACTCTCTCTCCCTCTCACTATGCTCTCTGTCCCTCTCTGTCTCTATCACTATCGAGGAGGCGGGAGCTCGGAGCAGCGCGAGTCCGGGGTCGGCGAGAGGCCTATAAAGGCCAGCGGGAGCTCGGAGCAGTCAGTCGAGGAGGCGGGAGCTCGGAGCAGCGCGAGTCCGGGGTCGGCGAGAGGCGTACCGGTGCAGCTACAGGGAGAAGGCAAAAAAACAAAGGTGACGTCACAGCCTAGGGGGTAAGTGATTGGCTGGTGATTGGTGAGTAGTTTTTCTTTTTCTTCTTATATTGGTCAGTAACTTTTAACATTGTTATTACCAGTTTAAGTGTATCTAAGGGTTAAGACATGGCAGGAGAGCTCGGTCGGGTGTTATGCTCCTCCTGTACCATGTGGGAACTCAGGGACGCTTCCGGTGTCCCTGACGACTATGTGTGCGGGAAGTGTATCCGCCTCCAGCTCCTGACGGACCGCGTTACGGAATTGGAGCTGAGGGTGGATTCACTCTGGAGCATCCACGATGCTGAGAATGACGTGAGTATCACGTGTAGTGAGTTGGTCTTACCGCAGGGAAAGGGTCCACAGCCAGATAGGGAATGGAAGACCAGCAGGAAGAGTAGAGCAAGGAAGGTAGTGCAGGGGTCCCCTGCGGTCATCCCCCTGCAAAACAGATACACCGCTTTGGGTACTGTTGAGGGGAATGACTCATCAGGGGAGGGCAGCAGCAGCCAAGTTCATGGCACCGTGGCTGGCTCTGCTGCACAGGAGGGCAAGAAAAAGAGTGGGAGAGCGATAGTGATAGGGGATTCAATTGTGAGGGGAATAGATAGGCGTTTCTGCGGCCGCAACCGAGACTCCAGGATGGTATGTTGCCTCCCTGGTGCAAGGGTCAAGGATGTCTCGGAGCGGGTGCAGGACATTCTGAAATGGGAGGGAGAACAGCCAGTTGTCGTGGTGCACATTGGTACCAACGACATAGGCAAAAAAAGGGATGAGGTCCTACGAAACGAATTTAAGGAGCTAGGAGCTAAATTAAAAAGTAGGACCTCAAAAGTAGTAATCTCGGGATTGCTACCAGTGCCACGTGATAGTCAGAGTAGGAATCGCAGGATAGCGCAGATGAATACGTGGCTTGAGCAGTGGTGCAGCAGGGAGGGATTCAAATTCCTGGGGCATTGGGACCGGTTCTGGGGGAGGTGGGACCAGTACAAACCGGACGGTCTGCACCTGGGCAGGACTGGAACCAATGTCCTCGGGGGAGTGTTTGCTAGTGCTGTTGGGGAGGATTTAAACTAATATGGCAGGGGGATGGGAACCAATGCAGGGAGACAGAGGGAAACAAAAAGGAGCCAAAAGCAAAAGACAGAAAGGAGATGAGGAAAAGTGTAGGGCAGAGAAACCCAAGGCAAAGAACAAAAAGGGCCACTGTACAGCAAAATTCTAAAAGGACAAAGGGTGTTAATAAAACAAGCCTGAAGGCTTTGTGTCTTAATGCAAGGAGTATCCGCAATAAGGTGGATGAATTAATTGTGCAAATAGATGTTAACAAATATGATGTGATTGGGATTACGGAGACGTGGCTCCAGGATGATCAGGGCTGGGAACTCAACATTCAGGGGTATTCAACATTCAGGAAGGATAGAATAAAAGGAAAAGGAGGTGGGGTAGCATTGCTGGTTAAAGAGGAGATTAATGCAATAGTTAGGAAAGACATTAGCGTGGATGATGTGGAATCTATATGGGTAGAGCTGCAGAACACCAAAGGGCAAAAAACGTTAGTAGGAGTTGTGTACAGACCTCCAAACAGTAATAGGGATGTTGGGGAGGGCATCAAACAGGAAATTAGGGGTGCATGCAATAAAGGTGTAGCAGTTATAATGGGTGACTTTAATATGCACATAGATTGGGCTAGCCAAACTGGAAGCAATACGGTGGAGGAGGATTTCCTGGAGTGCATAAGGGATGGTTTTCTAGACCAATATGTTGAGGAACCAACTAGGGGGGAGGCCATCTTAGACTGGGTGTTGTGTAATGAGAGAGGATTAATTAGCAATCTCATTGTGCGAGGCCCCTTGGGGAAGAGTGACCATAATATGGTGGAATTCTGCATTAGGATGGAGAATGAAACAGTAAATTCAGAGACCATGGTCCAGAACTTAAAGAAGGGTAACTTTGAAGGTATGAGGCGTGAATTGGCTAGGATAGATTGGCGAATGATACTTAGGGGGTTGACTGTGGATGGGCAATGGCAGACATTTAGAGACCGCATGGATGAAGTACAACAATTGTACATTCCTGTCTGGCGTAAAAATAAAAAGGGGAAGGTGGCTCAACCGTGGCTATCTAGGGAAATCAGGGATAGTATTAAAGCCAAGGAAGTGGCATACAAATTGGCCAGAAATAGCAGCGAACCTGGGGACTGGGAGAAATTTAGAACTCAGCAGAGGAGGACAAAGGGTTTGATTAGGACAGGGAAAATGGAGTACGAGAAGAAGCTTGCAGGGAACATTAAGGCGGATTGCAAAAGTTTCTATAGGTATGTAAAGAGAAAAAGGTTGGTGAAGACAAACGTAGGTCCCCTGCAGTCAGAATCAGGGGAAGTCATAACGGGGAACAAAGAAATGGCGGATCAATTGAACAAGTACTTTGGTTCGGTATTCACTAAGGAGGATACAAACAACCTTCCGGATATAAAAGGGGTCAGAGGGTCTAGTAAGGAAGAGGAACTGAGGGAAATCTTTATTAGTCGGGAAATTGTGTTGGGGAAATTGATGGGATTGAAGGCAGATAAATCCCCAGGGCCTGATGGCCTGCATCCTAGAGTACTTAAGGAGGTGGCCTTGGAAATAGCGGATGCATTGACAGTCATTTTCCAACATTCCATTGACTCTGGATCAGTTCCTATGGAGTGGAGGGTAGCCAATGTAACCCCACTTTTTAAAAAAGGAGGGAGAGAGAAAACAGGGAATTATAGACCGGTCAGCCTGACCTCAGTAGTGGGTAAAATGATGGAATCAATTATTAAGGATGTCATAGCAGTGCATCTGGAAAATGGTGACATGATAGGTCCAAGTCAGCATGGATTTGTGAAAGGGAAATCATGCTTGACAAATCTTCTGGAATTTTTTGAGGATGTTTCCAGTAAAGTGGACAAAGGAGAACCAGTTGATGTGGTATATTTGGACTTTCAGAAGGCTTTCGACAAGGTCCCACACAAGAGATTAATGTGCAAAGTTAAAGCACATGGGATTGGGGGTAGTGTGCTGACGTGGATTGAGAACTGGTTGTCAGACAGGAAGCAAAGAGTAGGAGTAAACGGGTACTTTTCAGAATGGCAGGCAGTGACTAGTGGAGTGCCGCAAGGTTCTGTGCTGGGGCCCCAGCTGTTTACATTGTACATTAATGATTTAGACGAGGGGATTAAATGCAGTATCTCCAAATTTGCGGATGATACTAAGTTGGGTGGCAGTGTGAGCTGCGAGGAGGATGCTATTAGGCTGCAGAGTGACTTGGATAGGTTAGGTGAGTGGGCAAATGCATGGCAGATGAAGTATAATGTGGATAAATGTGAGGTTATCCACTTTGGTGGTAAAAACAGAGAGACAGACTATTATCTGAATGGTGACAGATTAGGAAAAGGGAAGGTGCAACGAGACCTGGGTGTCATGGTACATCAGTCATTGAAGGTTGGCATGCAGGTACAGCAGGCGGTTAAGAAAGCAAATGGCATGTTGGCCTTCATAGCGAGGGGATTTGAATACAGGGGCAGGGAGGTGTTGCTACAGTTGTACAGGGCCTTGGTGAGGCCACACCTGGAGTATTGTGTACAGTTTTGGTCTCCTAACTTGAGGAAGGACATTCTTGCTATTGAGGGAGTGCAGCGAAGGTTCACCAGACTGATTCCCGGGATGGCGGGACTGACCTATCAAGAAAGATTGGATCAATTGGGCTTGTATTCACTGGAGTTCAGAAGAATGAGAGGGGACCTCATAGAAACGTTTAAAATTCTGACGGGTTTAGACAGGTTAGATGCAGAAAGAATGTTCCCAATGTTGGGGAAGTCCAGAACCAGGGGTCACAGTCTGAGGATAAGGGGTAAGCCATTTAGGACCGAGATGAGGAGAAACTTCTTCACCCAGAGAGTGGTGAACCTGTGGAATTCTCTACCACAGAAAGTAGTTGAGGCCAATTCACTAAATATATTCAAAAGGGAGTTAGATGAAGTCCTTACTACTCGGGGGATCAAGGGTTATGGCGAGAAAGCAGGAAGGGGGTACTGAAGTTTCATGTTCAGCCATGAACTCATTGAATGGCGGTGCAGGCTAGAAGGGCTGAATGGCCTGCTCCTGCACCTATTTTCTATGTTTCTATGTTTCTACTATGCTCTCTCTCTCTCTCTCTCTCTCTCTCTCTCTCACTGTGCTCTCTCTCTCTCACTGTGCTCTCTCTCTCTCTCTCTCTCTCTGTGCTCTCTCTCTCTCTCTCGCTCTCTCATTGCTCTCTCTCTCTCATGTTGCTCTCTCTCTCTCTTTCTCTCGCTCACTATTCTCTCTCTCTCTCTCTCTCTCACTGTGCTCTCTCTCTCTCTCTCACTGTGCTCTCTCTCTCTCTCACTGTGCTCTCTCTCTCTTTCACTCTCTCTGTGCTCTCTCTCTCTTGCTCTAGCAATGCTCTCTCTCTCACGTTGCTCTCTCTCTCTCTTTCTCTCTCTCTCTCTTTCTATCTCACTATTCTCTCTCTCTCTCTCTCTCACTATGCTCTTTCGCTCACTCTGTGTTCTCTCTCCCTCTCCCTCTACCTCACTGTGCTCTCTCTCTCTCTCTCACTTTGCTCTCTCTCACTTTTCTCTCTCTCTTTCTCTCTCAC
>NW_027253803.1:0-2500 GCF_044704955.1 Pristiophorus japonicus | reverse complement strand
TGCTCTGTCTCTCACTGTCTCTCTCACTGTGCTCTCTCATTCTCCCTCTCTCTCACTGAGCTCTCTGTCTTTCTCACTCTCTCACTGTGCTCTCTCTCTCTGTGCTCACTCTCTCTCTCACTGTGCTCTCTCTCTCTCTCTCTCATTGTGCTCTCTCTATCTCTCTCTCTCACTGTGCTCTCTCTCTCACTCACTGTGCTCTCTTTCTCTCTCTCTCATTGTGCTCTCTCTCTCTCTGTGCTCTCTCTCTCTCTCACTCTCTCACTGTGCTCTCCCTCTCTCACTGTGCGCGCTCTCTCTCATTCTCTCCCACTGTGCTCTCTCTCTCTCTCTCCCTCTCTCACTGTACTCTCTCTCTCTCTCACATTGTGCTCTCTCTCTCTCATTGTGCTCTCTTTCTCGCTCTCTCTCACTGTGCTCTCTCCCTATCTCTCTCTCATTGTGCACTCTCTCTCTCTCTCACTGTGCTCTCTCCATCTTTCTGTTCTCTCTCACTCTCACTGAGCTCTCTCTCTCTCTTTCTCACTCTCTCACTGTCCTCTCTCTCTCTCACTGTGCTCTCTCTCACTGTGCTCACTCTCACTCTCTCTGTCACATTGAGCTCTCTCTCTCTCACTGTGCTCTCTCTCTCTCTCTCGCTCTCTCTCACTGTGTTCTCTCTCTCTCTCACTGTGCTCTCTCTCTCACTGTGCTCTCTCTCTCTCTCTCTCTCTCACTGTGCTCTCTCTCTCTCTCTCTCTCTCTCTCTCACTGTGCTATCTCTCCCTCTCTCTATCACTCACTGTGGTCTCTCTCTCTCTCTCTCTCACTGTGCTCTCCCTCTCTCACTATGCTCTCTTTCTCTCTCTGTGCTCACTCTCTCTCTCTCACTGTGCTCTCTCTCTCTCTCTCTCTCACTGTGCCCTCACTCTCTCTCTCTCTCACTGTGCTCTCTCTCTCTCTCTCTCTTTCTCACTGCGCACTCTCTCTCTCTCTCTTTCTCACTGCGCACTCTCTCTCTCTCTCTCTCACTGTGCTCTCTCTCTCTCTCTTTCTCTCTCTCTCACTGTGCTCTCTCTTTCTCTCCCCCTCTCTCACTATTCTCTATCTCTCTCTCACTGCTCTCTCTCTCTCTCACTGCTCTCGCTCTCTCTCCCGCTGTCTCTCTCACTTTGCTCTCTCTCTCTCTCTCTCTCTCGCTGTGCTCTCACTCTCTCTCTCTGTCACTGTTCTCACCCTCACTCTCTCTCTCTCTCACTGTGCTCTCTCTCTCTCACTTTGCTCTCTCTCTCTCTCACTGCTCTCTCTCTCTCTCTCTTTATGCTCTCTCTCTCTCACTGCTCTCTCTCTCTCTCTCTTTGTGCTCTCTCTCTCTCACTGCTCTCTCTCTCTCTCTCACTGTCTCTCTCACCTAGCTGTCTCTCTCTCTCTCTCACTGTGCTCTCTCTCTCTCTCTCACTGTGGTCGCTCTCTCTCTCTCACACAATTGTCTCTCTCTCTCTCACACTATGCTCTCTCTCTCTCACACACACTATGCTCTCTCTCTCTCTCTCACACACACTATGCTCTCTCTCTCTCTCTCTCACTGTCCTCTCCCTCTCTCCCTGTGCTCTCTCACTCTCTTTCACTCTCTCTCGCTCTCTCATTCTCTCGTGCTGTGCTCTCTCTCTCTCTCACCGTCCTCTCTCTCTCTTTCTCTCTCACTCTGCTCTCTCTCTCTGTGCTCCCTCTCTCTCTCTCTCTCTCTCTCACTCTGCTCTCTCTCTCTCTCTCTCTCTCTCTGTGCACTCGCTCTCTCTCTCACTCTGCTCTCTTCTCTCTCTCACTGTGCCCTCACTCTCTCTCTCTCTCTCTCTCACTGTGCTCTCTCTCTCTCTCTCACTCACTGTGCTCGCTCTCTCTCTCTCTCTCACTGTGCTCTCTCTCTCTCTCACTCACTGTGCTCGCTCTCTCTCTCTCTCTCTCTCTCACTGTGCTCTCTCTCTCTCTCTCTCACTCACTGTGCTCTCTCTCTCTCTCTCTCTCATCGCTCTCTCTCTCTCTCTCACTGTCTCTCTCACTTTGCTCTCTCTCTCCCTCTCTCGCTGTTCTCTCACTCTCTCTCTGTCACTGTGCTCACTCTCTCTCTCTCTCTCTCTCATTGTGCTCTCTCTCTTTCTCTCTCACTGTGCTCTTTCTCTCTCACTCACTGTGCTCTCTCACTCTCTCACTCACTGTGCTCGCTCTCTCTCTCTCTCACTGTGCCCTACTCTCTCTCTCTCACTGTGCTCTCTCTCACTGAGCTCTCTCTCCCTCTCTCTCTCTCACCGCTCTCTCTCTCTCTCTCTCTCACTGTCTCTCTCACTTTGCTCTCTCTCTCCCTCTCTCGCTGTGCTCGCACTCTCTCTCTCTGTCACTGTGCTCACTCTCTCTCTCTCTCTCACTCTCTCTCTCTCTCTCACTGCTCTCTCTCTCTCTCTCTTTGTGCTCTCTCTCTGTCACTGCTCTCTCTCTCTCTCTCTTTGTGCTCTCTCTCTCTCAC
>NW_027253802.1:0-12120 GCF_044704955.1 Pristiophorus japonicus | reverse complement strand
ATTTGTCGAGCTATCTATTTATCTCTCTCTCTATCTATGTATCTCTTTCTCTATCTATGTATCTCTCTCTCTCTATCTATGTATCTGTCTCTCTATCTATGTATTTCTCTCTCTTTCTATGTATCTCTCTCTCTAGCTATGTATCTCTCTCTCTATCGATGTATCTCTCTCTCTCTATCTATGTATCTGTCTCTCTATCTCTGTATTTCTCTCTCTATCTATGTATCTCTCTCTCTAGCTATGTATCTGTCTCTCTATCTATGTATCTGTCTCTCTATCTATGTAGCTCTCTCTCTATCTATGTATCTCTCTCTCTATCTATGTATCTCTCTCTCTCGCTATGTATCTGTCTCTCTATCTATCTGTCTCTCTATCTATGCATCTCTGTCTATCTATGTATCTGTCTGTCTATCTCTGTGTCTGTCGAGCTATCTGTGTATTTGTCGAGCTATCTCTGTACCTGTCTCTATCTATTTCTGTATCTGCCTGTCTATCTATGTGTCTGTCTGTCTGTCTATCTATCGATCTATCGAGCCGTTTTTCCTCCCAGATTCTTTGGATAGTGGCCCTCTGCAGTCGGAGCTTGTTTCTGCCCGAGATTCTCGACCCTGGCTCACCGGTGACAGCGATGTCAACAGGCGAGCTCAGCGAGGAATTGACGTATTTCTCGGAAAGTTGCCGTTCAAACAGGCAGCTATACGCCCCAGCATCTTTGGCTGTCAAATTGGTCATTTGTAGCGAGGCGGAATTAACCCCTTGCTGAAGGTCTCGGTGGGTCAGAAAGGAGCCGTTCCTGTAAAAGTCAATCCCGCTGCTCGAATACCGTTCCCTGACAGTGCAATCGATGGTCACTGATTCTCCTTTGACGAAGACGCTGTAGTTCGGCACCAAGGATATCGTCGGCATGATTCCTGAGAGAGAACAACCAAACAAATTAAGTCCGGTAGGAAAGTAGAACGTGGTAGGAAGAAAAGAAAGGCAGAATCATTGTTGAAGGGTGAACGTCTGCAAAATGTGAACCTAAGAACATAAGAAATAGGAGCAGGAGTCGGCCATTCGGCCCCTCGAGCCTGCTCCGCCATTTAATACCATCGTGGCTGATCCCATCATGGACCCAGCTCCACTTCCCTGCCCGCCCCCTTATCGGTTAAGAAACTGTCTATCTCTGTCTTAAATATATTCAGTGTCCCGGCTTCCACAGCTCTCTGAGGCAGCGAGTTCCACAGATTTAGAAACATAGAAATAGGTGTAGGTCATTGGGCCCTTCGAGCCTGCCCCACCATTCAATATGATCATGGCTGATCATTCCCTCAGTACCCCACTCCTGCCTTCTCTCCATACCCCCCTGATCCCTTTAGCAGTAAGGGCCACATCTTACTCCCTTTTGAATATATCCAACGAACTGGCCCCCAACAACTTTCTGTGGTAGAGAATTCCACAGGTTCACAATTCTCTGAGTGAAGAAGTTTCTCCTCATCTCGGTCCTAAATGGCCTACCCCTTATCCTTAGACTGTGAGCCCTGGTTCTGGACTTCCCCAACATCGGGAACATTCTTCCCGCATCTAATCTGTCCCGTCCCGTCAGAATTTTATATGTTTCCCTGAGATTCCCTCTCATTCTTCTAAATTCCAGTGAATAAAAGCCTAGTCGATCCAGTCTTTCTTCATATGTCAGTCCTGCCATCCCGGGAATCAGTCTGATGAACCTTCGCTGCACTCCCTCAATAGCAAGAATTTCCTTCCTCAGATTAGGAGACCAGAACTGCGCACAACCCTCTGAAAGAAGAAATTCCTCCTCATCTCAGTTTTAAATGGGCGGCCCCTTATTCTCAGACCATGCCCCCTAGTTCTAGTCTCCCCCATCAGTGGAAACATCCTCTCTGCATCCACCTTGTCGAGCCCCCTCATAATCTGATACGTTTCGATAAGATCACCTCTCATTCTTCTGAATTCCAATGAGTAGAGGCCCAACCTCCTCAACCTTTCCTCATAAGTCAACTCCCTCATCCCCGGAATCAACCGAGTGAACCTTCTCTGAACTGCCTCCAAAGCAAGTATATCCTTTCGTAAATACAGAGACCAAAACTGCACACAGTACTCCAGGTGTGGCCTCACCAATACCCTGTATAACTGGAGCAAGACTTCCCTGCTTTTATACTCCATCCCCTTTGCAATAAAGGCCAAGATACCATTGGCCCTTCCTGATCACTTGCTGTACCTGCATACCAACCTTTTGTGTTTCATGCACAAGTAACCCCCAGGTCCCGCTGTACTGCAGCACTTTGTAATCTTTCTGCATTTAAATAATAACTTGCTCTTTGATTTTTTTTCTGCCAAAAAGTTGGTGTTCAGAGGGACCTGGGTGTCCTTGTACACAAAATCACTGAAAGTTTACATTGGACATACGGCACAGAAACAGCCCATACGGCCCCAACCAGTCCGTGCCGGCGTTTATTCTCCACTCGAGCCTCCTCCCGTCTTTCCCCATCTCTATCTATCGGCATAACCCTCTGTTCCCTTCTCCCTCATCGGCTCGTCCAGCCTCCCCTTAAATGCCTCGATACTATTCGCCTCAACCCCTCCCTGTGGGAGTGAGTTCCACATTCTCAGCCCTCTCTGGGTAAAGAGGTTTCTCCTGAATTTCCCATTGGGTTTCCGAGTGACTGTCTTATATTGATACCCTCTCGTTATACTCTTCCCCACAAGTGGGAACGTTCTCTCTGTATCCACTCGATCAAAACCTTCCATCGTTTCAAACACCTCGATTAGGTCACGCCTCAAGAGGCAAGAGACCCGGCCTGTTCATCCTCTCCTGATATGTAAACCCTCGCATTTCTGGTATTGTCCTTGTAAATCTTCTCTGCACCCTCTCCAGTGTCTCAACATCCTTTTTATGGTGACCACAACTGTGCACAGTGCTCCAAGTGTGGTCTAACCCAGGTATATGGAGACCAGAACTGTGCACAGTGCTCCAAGTGTGGTCTAACCAAGGTATATGGAGACCAGAACTGTGCACAGTGCTCCAAGTGTGGTCTAACCCAGGTATATGGAGACCAGAACTGTGCACAGTGCTCCAAGTGTGGTCTAACCAAGGTATATGGAGACCAGAACTGTGCACAGTGCTCCAAGTGTGGTCTAACCCAGGTATATGGAGACCAGAACTGTGCACAGTGCTCCAAGTGTGGTCTAACCCAGGTATATGGAGACCAGAACTGTGCACAGTGCTCCAAGTGTGGTCTAACCCAGGTATATGGAGACCAGAACTGTGCACAGTGCTCCAAGTGTGGTCTAACCCAGGTATATGGAGACCAGAACTGTGCACAGTGCTCCAAGTGTGGTCTAACCAAGGTATATGGAGACCAGAACTGTGCACAGTGCTCCGTGTGGTCTAACCCAGGTATATGGAGACCAGAACTGTGCACGGTGCTCCAAGTGCGGTCTAATCCAGGTATATGGAGACCAGAACTGTGCACTGTGCTCCAAGTGTGGTCTAACCCAGGTATATGGAGACCAGAACTGTGCACAGTGCTCCAAGGGTGGTCTAACCCAGGTATATGGAGACCAGAACTGTGCACGGTGCTCCAAGTGTGGTCTAATCCAGGTATATGGAGACCAGAACTGTGCACGGTGCTCCAAGTGCGGTCTAATCCAGGTATATGGAGACCAGAACTGTGCACGGTGCTCCAAGTGCGGTCTAAACAAGGTTCAAGACAGGTTTAGCATAACTCCCCCACTTTTCAATTCTGTCTCTCGAGAAATAAACCTTAATTCTTGGTTTGCTTTTTTTATCGCCTTGCTCACTGTGTCGCAAATTTTAGCGATTTGTGTATTTGTACTCTGATACCCCTTTGTTCCTCTACCCAAGGTAAATGAAATCCCTCATCACTGGTACCATTCTGGTTAATCCCCCCCTTAACCTTCTCTGCTCCAATGAGAACAACCCAAGCTTCTCCAGTCTCTCCACTTCACATAATGTCATGTCACGTCACATCACATCACATAAGGTCACATATCATCACATCACATACCGTCACTTCATCTAACGCCACGTCATAATACATCACTTGACACAATGTCACGTCACATAATGTCACGTCATGTCACGTCACATCAGGTCACATATCATCACATCACATAACCTCACGTCACATAACGTCAGGTCACCTAACGCCACATCACAATACATCACGTGACATAATGTCATGTCACATCATGTCGCATCGCATAACGTCACATCATATAACATCACATGACATGTCGTCATGTCACATAACATCACATCACGTAACGTCACATAACATCACATCATGTCACATCACATAACGTCACATAACATAACATGTGACATAGAAACATAGAAACATAGAAACATAGAAAATAGGTGCAGGAGTAGGCCATTCGGCCCTTCGAGCCTGCACCGCCATTCAATGAGTTCATGGCTGAACATTCAACTTCAGTACCCCATTCCTGCTTTCTCACCATACCCCTTGATCCCCCGAGTAGTAAGGACTACATCTAACTCCTTTTTGAATATAACGTCACGTCACAGAATGTCACGTCACATAACGTCAGTCTAATCCCAGCTTCTCCCATCTCTCCACGTAACCTATGTCCCTCATCCTTGGAATCAATCAGTCTGTCTCTCTGTCTCTCTGTCTAATCTCAGCTTCTCCAGTCTCTCCACGTCACTGAAGTCCCTCATCCCCGGTACCAATCTGGTCAATCTCCCCTATAACCTTCTCTACTGTGAGGAGAACAACCCCAGCTTCTCTAGTCAAGTCACATAACATCACATCACATCTAATCACGTCACATATAATCACGTCACATATAATCACGTCACATATAATCACGTCACATATAATCACGTCACATATAATCACGTCACATATAATCACGTCACATATAATCACGTCACATATAATCACGTCACATATAATCACGTCACATCTAATCACGTCACATATAATCACGTCACATCTAATCACGTCACATATAATCACGTCACATATAATCACGTCACATATAATCACGTCACATCTAATCACGTCACATATAATCACGTCACATATAATCACGTCACATCTAATCACGTCACATATAATCACGTCACATATAATCACGTCACATATAATCACGTCACATATAATCACGTCACATATAATCACGTCACATATAATCACGTCACATATAATCACGTCACATAACATCACGTCACATATAATCACGTCACATCCTGTCATGTCACATAATGTCAGTCTAATCCCAGCTTCTCCAGTCTCTCCATGTCACTGAAGTCCCTCATCCCTGAAACCATTCTGGTCAGTCTCCCCTTCACCTTCTCTGCTCTGAGGAGAATAACACCAGCTTCTCCAGTCTCTCCACTTCACATAACGTCTCGTCACATTACATCATGTCACATAATGTCACATAGCATCACATAACATCACGACACATCACATAACATCATGTCACATAACGTCACATCACATTACATCACGTCACATAATGTCACATCACATTACATCACGTCACATAATGTCACATCACATAACATCACGTCACATAATGTCACATCACATAACATCACGTCACATAACGTCACATCACATTACATCATGTCACATAATGTCACATCACATTACATCATGTCACATAATGTCACATCACATAACATCACGTCACATAATGTCACATCACATAACATCACGTCACATAATGTCACATCACATAACATCACGTCACATAACGTCACATCACATTACATCACGTCACATAATGTCACATCACATAACATCACGTCACATAATGTCACATCACATAACATCACGTCACATAACGTCACATCACATTACATCACGTCACATAATGTCACATCACATAACATCACGTCACATAATGTCACATCACATAACATCACGTCACATAATGTCACATCACATCACATCACGTCACATAATGTCACATCACATAACATCACGTCACATAATGTCACATCACATTACATCACGTCACATAACGTCACATCACATTACATCATGTCACATAATGTCACATCACATAACATCACGTCACATAACGTCACATCACATTACATCACGTCACATAATGTCACATCACATTACATCATGTCACATAATGTCACATCACATAACATCACGTCACATAATGTCACATCACATAACATCATGTCACATAATGTCACATCACATAACATCACGTCACATAATGTCACATCACATTACATCACGTCACATAACGTCACATCACATTACATCATGTCACATAATGTCACATCACATAACATCACGTCACATAACGTCACATCACATTACATCATGTCACATAATGTCACATCACATTACATCATGTCACATAATGTCACATCACATAACATCACGTCACATAATGTCACGTCACATAACATCACGTCACATAATGTCACATAGCATCACATAACATCACGTCACATAACGTCACGTCAAATAACATCACGTCACATAATGTCACATAGCATCACATAACATCACGCCACATCACATAACGTCACGTCACGTCACATGATGTCATGTCACATAAGGTCAGTCTAATCTTAGTTTCTCCAGTCTCTCCACGTCACTGAAATCCCTCATCCCCGGTACCAATCTGGTCAATCTCCCCTATAACCTTCTCTGCTCTGAGGAGAACAACCCCAGCTTCTCCAGTCTCTCCACATCACTGAAGTCCCTCATCCCCGGTACCAATCTGGTCAATCTCCCCTATAACCTTCTCTACTGTGAGGAGAACAACCCCAGCTTCTCTAGTCAAGTCACATAACATCACATCACATCTAATCACGTCACATATAATCACGTCACATATAATCACGTCACATATAATCACGTCACATATAATCACGTCACATATAATCACGTCACATATAATCACGTCACATATAATCACGTCACATATAATCACGTCACATATAATCACGTCACATATAATCACGTCACATATAATCACGTCACATAACATCACGTCACATATAATCACGTCACATCCTGTCATGTCACATAATGTCAGTCTAATCCCAGCTTCTCCAGTCTCTCCATGTCACTGAAGTCCCTCATCCCTGAAACCATTCTGGTCAGTCTCCCCTTCACCTTCTCTGCTCTGAGGAGAATAACACCAGCTTCTCCAGTCTCTCCACTTCACATAACGTCTCGTCACATTACATCATGTCACATAATGTCACATAGCATCACATAACATCACGCCACATCACATAACATCATGTCACATAACGTCACGTCACATAACATCACGTCACATAACGTCACATCACATTACATCACGTCACATAATGTCACATCACATTACATCACGTCACATAATGTCACATCACATAACATCACGTCACATAACGTCACATCACATTACATCATGTCACATAATGTCACATCACATTACATCATGTCACATAATGTCACATCACATAACATCATGTCACATAATGTCACATCACATAACATCACGTCACATAACGTCACATCACATTACATCATGTCACATAATGTCACATCACATTACATCATGTCACATAATGTCACATCACATAACATCACATCACATAACATCACATCACATAACGTCACATCACATAACATCACATAACATCACATCACATAACGTCACATCACATCACATAATGTCACATCACATAACATCACGTCACATAACGTCACATCACATTACATCACGTCACATAATGTCACATCACATAACATCACGTCACATAATGTCACATCACATAACATCATGTCACATAATGTCACATCACATAACATCACGTCACATAACGTCACATCACATTACATCACGTCACATAATGTCACATCACATAACATCACGTCACATAATGTCACATCACATAACATCACGTCACATAACGTCACATCACATAACATCACGTCACATAATGTCACATCACATAACATCATGTCACATAATGTCACATCACATAACATCACGTCACATAACGTCACATCACATTACATCACGTCACATAATGTCACATCACATAACATCACGTCACATAATGTCACATCACATAACATCACGTCACATAACGTCACATCACATTACATCATGTCACATAATGTCACATCACATTACATCACGTCACATAACGTCACATCACATTACATCATGTCACATAATGTCACATCACATTACATCACGTCACATAACGTCACATCACATTACATCATGTCACATAATGTCACATCACATTACATCACGTCACATAACGTCACATCACATTACATCATGTCACATAATGTCACATCACATAACATCACGTCACATAATGTCACATCACATTACATCACGTCACATAATGTCACATCACATAACATCACGTCACATAATGTCACATCACATAACATCACGTCACATAACGTCACATCACATAACATCACGTCACATAATGTCACATCACATTACATCATGTCACATAATGTCACATCACATAACATCACGTCACATAACGTCACATCACATAACATCACGTCACATAATGTCACATCACATAACATCATGTCACATAATGTCACATCACATAACATCACGTCACATAACGTCACATCACATAACATCACGTCACATAATGTCACATCACATAACATCATGTCACATAATGTCACATCACATAACATCACGTCACATAACGTCACATCACATTACATCACGTCACATAATGTCACATCACATAACATCACGTCACATAACGTCACATCACATTACATCACGTCACATAATGTCACATCACATAACATCACGTCACATAACGTCACATCACATTACATCACGTCACATAATGTCACGTCACATAACATCACGTCACATAATGTCACATAGCATCACATAACATCACGTCACATAACGTCACGTCACATAACATCACGTCACATAATGTCACATAGCATCACATAACATCACGCCACATCACATAACGTCACGTCACGTCACATGATGTCATGTCACATAAGGTCAGTCTAATCTTAGTTTCTCCAGTCTCTCCACGTCACTGAAATCCCTCATCCCCGGTACCAATCTGGTCAATCTCCCCTATAACCTTCTCTGCTCTGAGGAGAACAACCCCAGCTTCTTCAGTCTCTCCACTTCACATAACGTCACATCATGTCACCTAACGTCACGTAACATCACATCACGTAACATTACATCACCTAACATGTCAAATAACATCACATAACTTCATGTCTCATCATGTCATATCACATAACATCATATCACATAACGTCACATCACATAACATCACATCACATAACATCACATCACATAACGTCACATCACATAACATCACATCACATAACATCACATCACATAACATCACATCACATAACATCACATCACATAACGTCACATCACATAATGTCACATCACATAACATCACATCACATAATGTCACATCACATAACATCACATCACATAACGTCACATCACATAACATCACATCACATAATGTCACATCACATAACATCACATCACATAACATCACATCACATAACGTCACATCACATAATGTCACATCACATAACATCACATCACATAATGTCACATCACATAACATCACATCACATAACGTCACATCACATAATGTCACATCACATAACGTCACATCACATAACATCACATCACATTACATCACATCACATAACATCACATCACATAACATCACATCACATAACATCACATCACATAACATCACATCACATAACATCACATCACATAACGTCACATCACATAACATAACATCACATCACATAACATCACATCACATAACATCACATCACATAACATCACATCACATAATGTCACATCACATAACGTCACATCACATAACGTCACATCACATAACATCACATCACATAACATCACATCACATAACGTCACATCACATAACATCACATCACATAATGTCACATCACATAACATCACATCACATAACATCACATCACATAACGTCACATCACATCACATAATGTCACATCACATAACATCACATCACATAATGTCACATCACATAACATCACATCACATAACGTCACATCACATAACATCACATCACATAACATCACATCACATAACATCACATCACATAACGTCACATCACATAATGTCACATCACATAACGTCACATCACATAACGTCACATCACATAACATCACATCACATAACATCACATCACATAACGTCACATCACATAACATCACATCACATAATGTCACATCACATAATGTCACATCACATAACGTCACATCACATAACATCACATCACATAACATCACATCACATTACATCACATCACATAACATCACATCACATAACATCACATCACATAACATCACATCACATAACATCACATCACATAACGTCACATCACATCACATCACATCACATAACATCACATCACATAACATCACATCACATTACATCACATCACATAACATCACATCACATAACATCACATCACATAACATCACATCACATAACGTCACATCACATAACGTCACATCACATAACATCACATCACATAACATCACATCACATAACATCACATCACATAACATCACATCACATTACATCACATCACATAACATCACATCACATAACATCACATCACATAACATCACATCACATAACGTCACATCACATAACGTCACATCACATAACGTCACATCACATAACGTCACGTCACATAACATCACATCACATAACGTCACATCACATAACATCACATCACATAACGTCACATCACATAACGTCACATCACATAACGTCACATCACATAACGTCACGTCACATAACATCACATCACATAACATCACATCACATAACATCACATCACATAACGTCACATCACATAACATCACATCACATAACATCACATCACATAACATCACATCACATAACATCACGTCACATAACATAACATCACATAACTTCATGTCTCATCATGTCATATCACATAACATCATATCACATAACGTCACATCACATAATGTCACATCACATAACATCACATCACATAACGTCACATCACATAACATCACATCACATAACATCACATCACATAACATCACATCACATAACATCACATCACATAACATCACATCACATAACATCACATCACATAATGTCACATCACATAACGTCACATCACATAACATCACATCACATAACATCACATCACATAACGTCACATCACATAACATCACATCACATAACATCACATCACATTACATCACATCACATAACATCACATCACATAACATCACATCACATAACATCACATCACATAATGTCACATCACATAACGTCACATCACATAACATCACATCACATAATGTCACATCACATAACATCACATCACATAACATCACATCACATAACGTCACATCACATAACATCACATAACATCACATCACATAACGTCACATCACATCACATAATGTCACATCACATAACGTCACATCACATAACATCACATCACATAACATCACATCACATAACATCACATCACATAACATCACATCACATAACATCACATCACATCACATAATGTCACATCACATAACGTCACATCACATAACATCACATCACATAACATCACATCACATTACATCACATCACATAACATCACATCACATAACGTCACATCACATAACATCACATCACATAACATCACATCACATAACATCACATCACATAATGTCACATCACATAACATCACATCACATAACATCACATCACATAACATCACATCACATAACGTCACATCACATAATGTCACATCACATAACGTCACATCACATTACATCACATCACATCACATAACATCACATCACATAACATCACATCACATAACGTCACATCACATAACATCACATCACATAACGTCACATCACATAACATCACATCACATAACATCACATCACATAACATCACATCACATAATGTCACATCACATAACGTCACATCACATAACATCACATCACATAACGTCACATCACATAACATCACATCACATAACTTCACATCACATAACATCACCATTCA
>NW_027253801.1:0-12133 GCF_044704955.1 Pristiophorus japonicus | reverse complement strand
GAGGGAGGAAAAAAATGAGAGGGAGGAAAAAAAATGAGAGGGAGACAACAATGAGAGGGAGAACAAAAATGAGACGGGAGAAAAAAACTGAAGAAGGGATGAGAGGGAGAAAAAAATGAGAGGGAGAAAAATGAGAGGGAGAAAAAAATGAGAAAAAATGAGAGGGAAAGAGAAAAACATGAGGCAACCATCTCTTTCTCCCCGGGAAACCCCCCATCTCTTTCTCCCCCCCCATCTCTTTCTCCCCCCCCATCTCTTTCTCCCCCCCCATCTCTTTCTCCCCCCATGTCTTTCTCCCCCCCATCTCTTTCTCCCCCCCCATCTCTTTCTCCCCCCCCATCTCTTTCTCCCCCCCCATCTCTTTCTCCCCCCCATCTCTTTCTCCCCCCCCATCTCTTTCTCCCCCCCCCATCTCTTTCTCCCCCCCATCTCTTTCTCCCCCCCCCATCTCTTTCTCCCCCCCCATCTCTTTCTCCCCCCCCCATCTCTTTCTCCCCCCCCCCATCTCTTTCTCCCCCCCCCCATCTCTTTCTCCCCCCCCCCATCTCTTTCTCCCCCCCCCATCTCTTTCTCCCCCCCCCATCTCTTTCTCCCCCCCCCCCATCTCTTTCTCCCCCCCCCCATCTCTTTCCCCCCCCCCCATCTCTTTCTCCCCCCCCCCCCATCTCTTTCTCCCCCCCCCATCTCTTTCTCCTCCCCCCCATCTCTTTCTCCCCCCCATCTCTTTCTCCCCCCCACCCCCCATCTCCTTCCCCCCCTTCTTTCTCTTCCTCTTCCTCCTTCTCCTCCTCTTCCTCCTCTTCTTCTTCCTCCTCTTCCTCTTCCTCCTCCTCTTCCTCCTCTTCCTCTTCTTCTTCCTCCTCCTCTTCCTCCTCTTCTCCCTCTCCCTCCCTCTTCCTCCCTCCCTCTCCTGACACTGATAGACAGAGAGATATGGACATACTGGCGAGGGGGGGGCATCCCAGCACGCTGTTGGAGGGCTCCTGGTGCTGCAGTCGGTCAGTAGAAAATGTTTTTTTGATTGATGTATTTATCATTTATTATTGATGATGGCTCTTTATTTGTAACACTGAAGTGTTTAATGTTTGTAAACTTCCCTTTTAAACCCCCCCATTCCCTACGCCTGATTTGTAACCTGCGCCTGATTTTCTAAAGTGTAGACAAGGTTTTTTCGAGCGTACAAAAATCTTCATTTACTCCATTCTAAGTTAGTTTGGAGTAAGTTTTCACTCACGAAACTTTGAAAACAGGTGTAAGTGGCCGGACACGCCCCCTTTTTGGAAAAAAAATTCTGTTCCAAAGTGAAACTGTTCTAACTGACGAAGTGGAGCAAACTAAATGGCGAGAATTTCGATTTCTAAGATACTCCGTTCTACACCAGTTGCTCCTAAAAAAATCAGGAGCAAATCATGGCGAAACTTGGTGCCTATATATCGGTAAAAGCTTTTACTATCTGTTTTTATGTTTTGCTCAAGTTTACTTTCATAATCTATCTTTCCTTTCTTTATTGCTTTCTTCGTCATTCTTTGCTGTCGTTTAAAATTTTCCCAATCTTCTAGTTTCCCACTAACCTTGGCCACCTTATATGCATTGGTTTTTAATTTGATACTCTCCTTTATTTCCTTGGTTATCCACAGCTGGTTATCCCTTCTCTTGCCGCCCTTCTTTTTCACGAATATATTTTTGTTGAGCACTATGAAAGAGCTCCTTAAAAGTCCTCCACTGTTCCTCAATTGTGCCACCGTTTAGTCTGTGTTCCCAGTCGACTTTAGCTAACTCTGCCCTCATCCCACTGTAGTCCCCTTTGTTTAAGCATAGTACGCTCGTTTGAGACACTACTTCCTCACCCTCAGTCTGTATTACAAATTCAACCATACTGTGATCACTCATTCCGAGAGGATCTTTTACTAGGAGATCGTTTATTATTTCTGTCTCATTACACAGGACCAGATCTAAGATAGCTTGCTCCCTTGTAGGTTCTGTAACATACTGTTCTAAGAAACAATCCCGTATGCATTCTATGAATTCCTCCTCCAGGCTACCCCGTGCGATTTGATTTGACCAATCGATATGTAGGTTAAAATCCCCCATGATTACTGCCGTTCCTTTTTCACATGCCTCCATTATTCCCTTGATTATTGTCCGCCCCACTGCGAAGTTATTATTTTGGGGCCTATAAACTACGTCCACCAGTGACTTTTTCCCCTTACTATCTCTAATCTCCACCCATAACGATTCGACATTTTGTTCATTAGAGCCAATATCATCTCTCACAACTGCCCTGATATCATTCTTTATTAACAGCTACCCCACCTCCTTTCCCTTCTTGTCTATCCTTCCGAATTGTCAGATACCCCTGTATGTTTAATTCCCAGTCTTGGCCACCCTGCAACCACGTTTCTGTAATGGCCACCAAATCATACCCATTCGTAATGATTTGTGCCATCAACTCATTTACTTTATTTCGAATGCTGCGTGCGTTTAGGTCGATGTTTTAATACTAGTTTTTAAAGCATGATTTTTAGTTTTGACCCCTCCTGCAACCCCTTTTATATTCATACATATTGTCCCTTCCTGTCACCTTGTGGTTTACACTTACCCCAGTGCTACTCTGCTCTTGCCTTTTGCATTCCATCTTTGGGTCCTGTTCATCTGCGCTCTCACCCACTCTAACTAGCTCAGAGCCCTCTCCTGGGTTCCGAATACTCCTCGCATTGAGGCACTGAGCTTTCATGCTTGCCTTTTTATTACACTTTGACCCTTTAGAATTTTGCTGTACATTGGCCCTTTTTGTTTTTTGTCTTGGGTTTCTCTGCCCTCCACTTTTACTCATCTCCTTTCTGTCTTTTGCTTCTGTCTCTATTTTGTTTCCCTCTGTCTCCCTGCATTGGTTCCCTTTTTTGCTTTTTCTCCTGGCTGGAGCTGCACAAGCTGGGCCTCTTTTCGGCCTCACCACACACCCCGGACTTGCGCTGCTCGAACTGCCGCTCCTCCTCCGACGTTGGGCCTCTTTTCGGCCTCACCACGCACCCTGGATTCGCGCTGCTTGAACTCTACATGTTTCTCCTGAATCAAAAGTTTAAGGCTTTTTTCACCTTTACCACATTACAACAGTGTTGCTTCAAAAGTACTTCATTGGCTGTAAAGCGGTTTGGAACGTCTGGTGGTCGTGAAAGGCGCGATATAAACTCAAGTCTTTCTTTCTTCTTTACTTCAGTCTGAATTTGAAATACTTTTCCCACCTTGGTTTCCTAAGTTCAATTATCTCTGTCAGAATCTAGCACCTTTGCTTAACATTTGACTTTGATGCTCTTTTTAACTGAACAAGCTGTGATTCCGTGGAATAAAACTGATAAAATAGTATTATTTTGATGCTAAAAATGCATTATAGTTTGAACTAATTCTTGAAAATGGTTTTGCAAATCCAGTTTAGCATTTTTTGAAGTAGTTGATTGAAGTATTGCCATAGAAGTGGGTGGAGAGAGGGAGTGGTGAAGGAGAGGGGTGGAGAGGGAAAAAAAAGTCAGAATAGTCTGTTTACTTGGCCAGGGTGATTGGCATTTTCTTTCTTTTTTGATTGATCCTTTCTCCACAGGCCTGTATCAAAACCTCTCTTGGTGCACACATAGACTTTTGCAGGTCTACATTTAAATCTGAATTAAATTTCTAAATAGTAACAATGAGATTTGTGTTTTCAACACAGGTTCTTTGGTGGCAGTGACAGGGGATGGAGTTATTTCCTACAGTGTCCTGAGAGACTGTTCGAATTTTAGTTTTAGTTACTCATAATAATAGCTCTTGCGTTCCATGCCATGGAGAGGGAGAGAAGATCTTATTGCATGAATGGTTCTGGGAGAAGCCAGGATTCAAGTGTAATTTTAAATGTTAATGCATAACCAATGGCTGGAAATTGGATAGTCCCTGCAGGATAATAACTCTGAGAAAATGTTGGTCTAATTCCTGATTTGTACAAATTAGTATAACTTTCTATAGTTGCTTTTAATATAGGATGGTTCAAATGATCTAAGTACTTAGTGCAGTTGGTATGATTCAAGCAATATTGCTTGTGATTTATTTTTTTAAGTACTTGTATAATTCATACATCTTACATGTGAAGATTAAAGAAAATGATTTGTTCTGCAATCAGTCTGGGAACCATGCATGATAACTTCTTTGTATTTGCAATTTTTTAACCCTTTTACTGCAGTGAATTGGTTAGGCCATCAATGTGAAAATTGAGTGGAAGCATACAACATGCGGATCAAATCTAACTTTTGTTGTAGTGTGATTTTCGACATACTAAATAATGCCAGGAAGTGGCAGATCTGAGTCATTCAAAATCAAAGACGCAGTGGCATTCTTGAAAAAATACAGAACTGAATAAATTGAGCTGTTTGAAATAACAACAGAACATGTAAAGATGTATTTTGATGTAGGAATGTGCGCTCAAGTCCTTGATTGTTGACCGGAAAATATTAAATTTCTGGTAGCTTCCTGTCCTTTCATTATTATGTAGTTAGTACTTCACTATTCTGTATATTTTTAAGGGCCCCCTCACTCCATTTTTCCCTTGTATGTTTTAACAAGCAAAATGCTAATATCTTAGTTGAAAGATTTAATAAAACAAATTCTTGTAGAGAAAAAAGCAACATTCAAAATTAAGTACAAATTGTTGGAGTTCCAGCTTATGAAAGAATTTCTATTTTCTATATTTTAGTGTAAATACTGATTGTAAATGAAATAAGTCTGTCTTTCGTGCTGATGCTTTGCTCCGGTTATTGGAACTCCACATTTAACTTGAATGCACTTAGTTTTAAATGAACTCCAACTTGAAGTAAATCTGCCTGGTTTACTATTCCTTTGTTTATCATGAGTATAAATGGAATAGAATTTTATTCCCTTGACTGGGGGTTTCACAACAACAACAACAACAACGTACATTTATATAGCGTCTTTAACATAGTAAAATAATTCCACAGTAATGATATTGGACAGAGTTTCACACTGATTCACATCGAGATATTAGAACAGGGTCAAAGAGGTAGGTGTTACGGAGCGATTTAGAGGAGGGAGAGAGAGGTTTAGGAAGTGAATTCCAGAGCTTAGGGCCGAGGCAGCTGAAAGCATGGCCACCAATGGAGCGATTAAAAATCTGGGATGTGCAAGAGGCCAGAATTAGAGGAATGCAGATATCTAGGGCAGGAGGAGATTTCAGAGAAAGGGAGGGGCAATACCATGAAGGGATTTGAACAAGATGAGACTTAAGTCTATTAGTCCTTTCAATTAACTTGAGAATATATATTTGCTATGTACAATATGTGATTCAGAATTACATATAATTGGTCGTGACATTGATCCTATTTTGTGACATTTTTGAATTCCTTCACACTGCAAGTTCTTTCAACAATAATTTAAATTTATATAGCGTCTTTAACATAGAAAAATGTCCCAAAGCATTTCACAGAGACATAAAGAAAAGCCAAATAAGGAGGTATTAGACGGGGTGACCAGAAGCTTAGCCAAAAAGTGGGTTTTAAGGAGAGTCTTAAAGGAGGAGAGAGAAGTGAAGAGCCAGAGGGGTTTGGAAAGGGAATGTGAGGATGGTACTTTGGTAGCTGAAGACATGGTTTCCAGTGATCAGGCAAAGGAAGGGGCAGATGCACAAGAGGCAAGAGTTCAAGGAGTAGAGCGCTCGGAAACTGGGTGCAAGGGCATCATCATCATAGGCATAATCATAGCCATTATCATAGGTATAAGTGTAGTACTGAAGGAGGTTAGAGATGGGGAGGGGTGAAGACATAAGAACATCAGAACGTAAGAAGTAGGCCACATGGCTCCTCGAGCCTGCTCCACCATTTAATAAGTTCATGGCTGATCTGATCTTGGCGTCAACACCACTTTCCTGCCTGCTCCCCATAACCCTTGACTCCCCTATATTCATGAAGGGGCTTAAGGATGAGAATTATTAATTTTAAGCTTGGGAGACGGAGCCAATGTAGGTCAGCGAGGACAGGGGTGATGGGTGAGCAAGACTTTGTGAAGACTTGGTCATGTGTCCCAGAATTCATGTTCTTGGGCTGTTCGAGGATCAGTAAGTATGTCATCCAGTCTTATTTTTACTACAGTGTTTATATTTTCTTCCCCCGTGAGAGCTCACAATCAGCCCATACATCAAGCTTGTTGACACTTGCTTTCCTTCCTAATTATTAAAGCTTACTCTTTCTTTCCTTGAAAATTATGCCAGAGACGACAGAAATATTAACTGTTTCACCAGTGTACAAATTTTAAAGTTTACTAAAGAAAAATTGGAAGATTAAAAAAAAAATGCTCAGCTTCAAGCACTTGGATTCTTCTGTGTTTTTTTTTAAACCGAAAAATGTGGTTTGACTTAGAATAATTGGCTAGGTTGTCACTTGCCATATAGGAAAGTTTTCTCAAGCATGTGGTCAACTGAAAGGATAATAAACATTGGTATGTTGTCAGATACATACCACACAGATTGAAAAATACCACATTGCTTCTTAAATTAGTAAAATTTTAAAGAATTTACACAGATTGTAATTTGAATATAATTGTTTAAACCTTTTCACACAACTGTGTGACAGTTATAATTTCCAGTCTGCTTTATTGACTGTTATGTAGAAAAGGTTTTGTCACATGTCGTAAACAGCCTAGGGGATGTGGCATAAATAGCAGAAGAATACAGGATTGGCTAAAGTCAGAACTCTACCTCTAAAACCTCTGCTCGAATAACATTATTTTAAAACTTTTCAAAATTTGGCTGCATAGAAATTGCTTATAAGCATGTTCCATTTCTTGTTTTAATATACTGAAAGGACAGTCTTAATCTTCACACTGCAGATTTTCTAATAATAAAATCCTGCAGAGATTAGGCTCGTTTTCAAGAAATAGGTAATTTTTGTAAAATGCATCTTTGGTGTAATGACGCTCTTGGTACAGACAAGTCTTCTGCAGAGGTTCTGCTAACTGTGGGCTTAGTAACAGCTTTATTTAACAAAAAAAATGAAGTCTTCAACCACATAGCTGTACTATCTTATCAGTTATGTAAGCCATCAGAAAGATTAGATTTGATGCTTGATTATTGTTTGGTGAGAATCTAGAGAATCCAGATCAATGGATGAAAGAAAGAACTTGCATTTCTATAGCGCCTTACACAACCTCAGCATGTCCTAAAGTGCTTTGCAGCCAACGAAGTACTTTTTGAAATGTGGGCACAGTTATAATGTAGGAAATGCGGCAGCAAATTTGCGCACAGCAAGCTCCCACAAACAGCAATGTGATAATGACCAAATAATCTGTTTGTTATGCTGATTGAAGGATAAATATTGGCCAATACACCGGGGATAACTTCCCTGCTCTTCTTCGAATAGTGCCATAGGATCTTTTACGTCCACCTGAGAGGGCAGACTGGCCCTCGGTTTAACGTCTCATCCGAAAGATGGGACGTCCAACAGTGCAGCACACCTTCAGTACTGTGCTGGAGTGTCGGCCTAGATTTTTGTGCTCAAGTCTCTGGAGTGGAACTTGAACCCACAACTATCTGACTCCGAGGTGAGCGTGCTATCCACTGAGTCACGGTTGACACTCAATAGTTTAGAACCTGACCTGAGCTATAGTGTGTGAAATGTTTTAACAGTAAAAAAAAATTGATCAGAGTTTTGTGCAGGAAGTGTACTTGGTGTTCGGAGATAGAACATATTGAGATCCAGGTGAAAATTTTTTGTTTGAGTTCAACAACTTCATACCTCAGTTATAATTTTCAGAAAAATCTTTGAAATACTGGTTAGAGAGTCATCCATCTTGCAGAGTTGGTCTTTTAACTTGTTTTTTTTTTGAGGAAGAAGAACTATTGTGTAACCATTTAGCTGTTTGGGCTTCGCAATCGTTTTATTGTGTTGATCCTTGAGCAGGACTTGGTTGATTGAACCTCTTAACCCTTGTGTTGTTGAATAAACAAGAACTCTGATCTCAAGTATAACAGGGATGAGCTATGAGAAAAGAGTAGAGAAGCCAAACCCCAATTGTTTAGAAATAAGTCAGCTAAAGGTGCACCTTTTTTGAGGCACATGAATTATTAAATGTTATAGAATGAGTAAACTCTGATCCGAAGCTATAAATTTACATTGTGAAAAGGGGATAAATGTTTGGAATAATTTGCCAAGCATGGTAAAAGGGGATGAAGATATCAGGATGTTTGACCTTTGCCAATGATACCAAGTTGGAAGGGGTTGCATAGAAACATAGAAAATAGGTGCAGGAGTAGGCCATTCAGTCCCTTGAGCCTGTGCCGCCATTCAATAAGATCATGGCTGATCATTCACTTCAGTACTCCTTTCCTGCTTTCTCTCCATACCCCTTGATCCCTTTAGCCATAAGGGCTATATCCAACTCCCTCTTGAACATATCCAATGAACTGGCATCAACAAATCTCTGCGGAATGGAATTCCACAGGTTAACAACTCTCTGAGTGAAGAAGTTTCTCCTCATCTCAGTCCTAAATGGCTTACCACTTATCCTTAGACTATGTGCCCTGGTTCTGGACTTTCCCAACATCGGGAACATTCTTCCTGCATCTAACCTGTCCAGTCCTGTCAGAATGTTATATGTTTATATGAGATCCCCTCTCATCCTTCTAAACTCCAGTGAATACAGGCCCAGTCGATCCAATCTCTCCTCATATGTCAGTCCTGCCATCCCAGGAATCAGTCTGGTGAACCTTCGCTGCACTCTCTCCATAGCAAGAACGTCCTTCCTCCGATTAGGAGACCAAAACTGAACACAATATTCTAGGTCAGGCCGCACTAAGGCCCTGTACAACTGCAGTAAGACCTCCCTGCTCCTATACTCAAATCCCCTAGCTATGAAGGCCAACATACCATTTGACTTCTTCACCGCCTGCTGTACCTGCATGGCAACTTTCAATGACTGATGTACCATGACACCCAGGTCTCGTTGCACTCCTCCTTTTCTTAATCTGCTGCCATTCACATAATATTCTGCCTTTGTGTTTTTGCCATCAAAGTGGATAACCTCACATTTATCCAAGTTATACTGCATCTGCCATGTGTTTGCCCGCTCACCTAACCTGTCCAAGTCACCCTGCAGCCTCTTAGCGTCCTCCTCACAGCTCACACTGCCAACCAGCTTGGTGTCCTCTGAAAACTTGGAGATATTACACTCAATTCCTTCAGATTTTCAGAGGTGGTAGATGTTTAGAGAAACTGCTGAAAGGGACCAAATAGCATAATAGTTTATCGGAAATGACAGGAGGAGGAGGAGGAGGAGGGGGGGACGATGGGCAGGGAGAAGGTGGTCAGCGGAAGATGCGCTTAAACTGCCAGCACAATTTGGAGCTGGGATGAAACCGGCAGACATGATCTTGGGATGTCTAGCTCGAGGGATCAAGGATAAGTCCCAGGAAGTGATTATTAGTTTGTACAAAGCAATCGTCCACCTGTACCTTGAGTACAAAAGGAAAAGAAAGAAAGGAAGACTTACATTTATATCGTGCTTTTCACGACTTCGGGACATCCCGAAGCATTTTATAGCCAATGAAGTACTTTTGAAGTGTAGTCACTGTTGTAACGTAGGAAATTGCACACAGCAAGCTCCCACAAACAGCAGTGTGGTAATGACCAGATAATCTGGGTTTTTTTAAGTGATGCTGATTGGGCGATAAATATTGGCTAGGACACCAGGGATAACTTCCCTGCTCTTCTTTGAACTATTGCCATGGGATCTTTTGCAGCCACCTGAGTGAGCAGTTCTTCGAGGGAGCATCCTTGCCTGGGTGTAAATAAAATGAAGGCAATTAAGTTGATAGGTAGGATTGGGCACTTCTGTTATAAAGAAGGACTATGGGTATTTGGAGTGTTTACATTGGAAAAAAAGACAACTTAGAAATGGTCCAACTGGATTGTTTACAAGCCTTGGGTGACTAAGTATGTAGAATCGCAGAGAAATATTCAATATTAACATAAGGGATGTGAATTCAATCTTAGAAGTTAAGATATAGGCTTGTCCACATGGAAAGTGGTAAATATGTGAGATAACAGGCAAGAAGGTAGTGCAAGTGGGGGCTATTCTAAACTTTGATAACAATGGAAAAATCTTTGAAAAATATCAGAGACAAAGTTGGGTCGTGATGCGTGACTTCTGAGACTGGTCCGATGAATGGAAGTAGTCTAGTCCTGACAGTCCTATGTTCCTTCGAATATTATAACGGAAATGATTTTTTCGCGGGGGGGATGGGGCAATGGAAAGAGGGAAGGGTGATTAGTTAAGTATGTTGAGTGTTGTGCTTTGAGTAACCATGGCCTCCTGGGAATTGCTTGATCACCTTTGGGAGTCTTGAGGAATTTCCCTTGGAGTTTTTACTGAAGTTAACCACTGGTTATTTTCCAAGATTTTGCCTAACCCAGGACTTGGCATTACTCGTGGTTGGGGAGGATAAGAACATAAGAAGCAGGAGCAGGTCATTTGGCCCTTTTAGACTGCTCTGCCATTGAATAAGATCAAGGCTGATCATCTACCTCAATTCCACCTTCCTGCACTATCCCCATACCCCTTGATTTCCTTAATACCCAAAGATCTATTGATCTCTGTCTTGAATGTGCTCAATGAGCATCCACAGCCCTTTCTGGGTTAGAGAATTCCAAAGATTCACAATCTTTTGAGTGAAGACATTTTTTGTCATCTCAGTCCTAAGTGTCCGACCCCTTACAAGAATGGTGCATAAGGTTGTGTCATCCAACGGATGTGGTGAGCATTGATGGGCTTGAATCTTTCTTGCTTTCTTTGAACAAAATACAGTTGGAGATTTGGGGTACTAGAGGTATGATCATCAGTAGGCTGAATGGTCTGGTCTGTTTTTTTATTATTTAACTTTTCTTGTCATGTTTTTTGTTATGTTAGGAAAGATTTTTTTGTTTAAAGATTTGTTTCAGGCTATCTGTTTAAAGATTAGATCCATAGAGCACAGAAGGACATTCGGCCTATCTTGCCTGCGCCGGTTTGCTGAACAAGCTACAATTAGTCCCACTCCCCATCTCTTTCCTCAAAACCCTGCAAACGTTTCCTTTTTTATGTAGCGATTCAATTCCCTTTTTAAAGTCACTATTGAATCTGCTTCCACCATCCTTTCAGGCGTTCCATTCGTCACAACTTGCTGAGTAAAGAAAATTCTCGTCATCTCCACCAGGGCTTTTTTGCTAATTTTTATCTTAAATCTGTGTGCTTTGGTTACTGACCCTCCCTGCTCCCTATCTAATCGATCAGAACCCCTCATAATTTTGATCACCTCAGTTAAATCTCCCCTTAACCATCTCTGCTCTAAGGAGAACAATCCCAGCTTCTCTAGTCTCTCCAGATAACTGATGGCTAAAGGGATCAAGGGGTATGGAGAGAAAGCAGGAAAGGGGTACCTCGGTGAATGATCAGCCATGATCTTCTTAAATGGTGGTGCAGGCTTGAAGGGCCAAATGGCCTACTGCACCTATTTTCTAAGTTTTTATGGGCCCAAGTTTCGGGCCGCGCCTAAAACGGTGCAGCTGCGACCTGGACGCCTGTTTTTCGCGCCACAAAGTGCGCCAAAAAAATACTTTCTATTCTCCGGCTCCCTGCAGGTCCTCTGGAGTTGGACGCGGCGCAGCTCGAGCTGTGGGGGCGGAGCTAGGACCCTGCGCTGCAAACAGTGCTGGCGCCTCTACAGGCGCGCTACAATGGGCGCGCATGTGCTGTAGCTCCAGGCGCCTAAAACTGTGGGAGGGGCCTGAAGCACGCAGCCCCAAGCCCTGGCCGAATAGCCTCACTGGGGCTGCGTGGATATCGGCTGCTCCTGACCCGACACCCCGCTCCCCCCCCCCCCCCCCTTCTGCCCCCGACCGACCGGCCCCCCGGACTCGACTCGAACCGGCCCAACCCGACGCCGCCTACCTGTAAATCCGGTGCTGGGGACGGGCCCCGCCTGAAGTCTTGGGCCCGGCCCGGCCCGTTCAGCCTCCTCTCCCCCCCCCCCCCCCCCCCCCCCCCTCTCTGCCGCCCCCCCCCCTATCCCTTCTCCCCCACCTGCCCCCCCCCCCATCCCTTCTCCCCCCCCCCATCCCTTCTCCCT
>NW_027253800.1:0-12139 GCF_044704955.1 Pristiophorus japonicus | reverse complement strand
CAATGGGACAGGGTGTGATCGGGGGGAGGGGTTAGAGTGTGTGTTCAATGGGACAGGGTGTGATCGGGGGGAGGGGTTAGAGTGTGTGTTCAATGGGACAGGGTGTGATCGGGGGGAGGGGTTAGAGTGTGTGTTCAATGGGACAGGGTGTGATCGGGGGGAGGGGTTAGAGTGTGTGTTCAATGGGACAGGGTGTGATCGGGGGGAGGGGTTAGAGTGTGTGTTTAATGGGACAGGGTGTGATCGGGGGAGGGGTTAGAGTGTGTGTTCAATGGGACAGGGTGTGATCGGGGGAGGGGTTAGAGTGTGTGTTCAATGGGACAGGGTGTGATCGGGGCGAGGGGTTAGAGTGTGTGTTCAATGGGACAGGGTGTGATCGGGGGAGGGGTGAGAGTGTGTGTTCAATCGGACAGGGTGTGATCGGGGGGGGGTTAGAGTATGTGTTCAATGGGACAGGGTGTGATCGGGGGGGGGGTTAGAGTGTGTGTTCAATGGGACAGGGTGTGATCGGGGGGGGGGGGGTTAGAGTGTGTGTTCAATGGGACAGGGTGTGATCGGGGGGAGGGGTTAGAGTGTGTGTTCAATGGGACAGGGTGTGATCGGGGGGAGGGGTTAGAGTGTGTGTTCAATGGGACAGGGTGTGATCGGGGGGGGGGGGGGGTTAGAGTGTGTGTTCAATGGGACAGGGTGTGATCGGGGGGAGGGGTTAGAGTGTGTGTTCAATGGGACAGGGTGTGATCGGGGGGAGGGGTTAGAGTGTGTGTTCAATGGGACAGGGTGTGATCGGGGGGTGGGGTTAGAGTGTGTGTTCAATGGGACAGGGTGTGATCAGGCGGGGGCGGTTAGAGTGTGTGTTCAATGGGACAGGGTGTGATCGGGGGGGAGGGGTTAGAGTGTGTGTTCAATGGGACAGGGTGTGATCGGGGGGGGGGGTTAGAGTGTGTGTTCAATGGGACAGGGTGTGATCGGGGGGCGGGGTTAGAGTGTGTGTTCAATGGGACAGGGTGTGATCGGGGGGAGGGGTTAGAGTGTGTGTTCAATGGGACAGGGTGTGATCGGGGGGAGGGGTTAGAGTGTGTGTTCAATGGGACAGGGTGTGATCGGGGGAGGGGTTAGAGTGTGTGTTCAATGGGACAGGGTGTGATCGGGGGGGGGGTTAGAGTGTGTGTGTTCAATGGGACAGGGTGTGATCGGAGGGGGGGAGGGGTTAGAGTGTGTGTTCAATGGGACAGGGTGTGATCGGGGCGAGGGGTTAGAGTGTGTGTTCAATGGGACAGGGTGTGATCGGGGGAGGGGTTAGAGTGTGTGTTCAATGGGAGAGGGTGTGATCGGGGGGGGGGTTAGAGTGTGTGTTCAATGGGACAGGGTGTGATCGGGGGGAGGGGTTAGAGTGTGTGTTCAATGGGACAGGGTGTGATCGCGGGCGGGGGGGTTAGAGTGTGTGTTCAATGGGACAGGGTGTGATCGGGGGGGAGGGGTTAGAGTGTGTGTTCAATGGGACAGGGTGTGATCGGGGGGTGGGGGGGTTAGAGTGTGTTCAATGGGACAGAGTGTGATCGTGGGGAGGGGTTAGAGTGTGTGTTCAATGGGACAGGGTGTGATCGGCGAGGGAGGGGTTAGAGTGTGTGTTCAATGGGACAGGGTGTGATCGGGGGGAGGGGTTAGAGTGTGTGTTCAATGGGACAGTGTGTGATCGGGGGGAGGGGTTAGAGTGTGTGTTCAATGGGACAGGGTGTGATCGGGGGAGGGGTTAGAGTGTGTGTTCAATGGGACTGGGTGTGATCGGGGGGAGGGGTTAGAGTGTGTGTTCAATGGTACAGGGTGTGATCGGGGGGAGGGGTTAGAGTGTGTGTTAAATGGGACATGGTGTGATCGGGGGGAGGGGTTGGAGTGTGTGTTCAATGGGACAGGGTGTGATCGGGGGGAGAGGTTAGAGTGTGTGTTCAATGGGACAGGGTGTGATCGGGGAGGGGTTAGAGTGTGTGTTCAATGGGACAGGTTGTGATCGGGGGGAGGGGTTAGAGTGTGTGTTCAATGGAACAGGGTGTGATCGGGGGAGGGGTTAGATGTGTGTTCAATGGGACAGGGTGTGATCGGGGGGAGGGGTTAGAGTGTGTGTTCAATGGGACAGGGTGTGATCGGGGGGAGGTGTTCGAGTGTGTGTTCAATGGGACAGGGTGTGATCGGGGGGAGGGGTTAAAGTGTGTGTTCAATGGGACAGGGTGTGATCGGGGGGGAGGGGGTTAGAGTGTGTGTTCAATGGGACAGGGTGTGATCGGGGGGAGGGGTTAGAGTGTGTGTTCAATGGGACAGGGTGTGATCGGGGGGAGGGGTTAGAGTGTGTGTTCAATGAGACAGGGTGTGATCGGGGGGAGGGGTTAGAGTGTGTGTTCAATGGGACAGGGTGTGATCGGGGGGAGGGGTTAGAGTGTGTGTTCAATGGGACAGGGTGTGATCGGGGGGAGGGGTTAGAGTGTGTGTTCAATGGGACAGGGTGTGATCGGGGGGAGGGGTTAGAGTGTGTGTTTAATGGGACAGGGTGTGATCGGGGGAGGGGTTAGAGTGTGTGTTCAATGGGACAGGGTGTGATCGGGGGAGGGGTTAGAGTGTGTGTTCAATGGGACAGGGTGTGATCGGGGCGAGGGGTTAGAGTGTGTGTTCAATGGGACAGGGTGTGATCGGGGGAGGGGTGAGAGTGTGTGTTCAATCGGACAGGGTGTGATCGGGGGGGGGTTAGAGTATGTGTTCAATGGGACAGGGTGTGATCGGGGGGGGGGTTAGAGTGTGTGTTCAATGGGACAGGGTGTGATCGGGGGGGGGGGGGTTAGAGTGTGTGTTCAATGGGACAGGGTGTGATCGGGGGGAGGGGTTAGAGTGTGTGTTCAATGGGACAGGGTGTGATCGGGGGGAGGGGTTAGAGTGTGTGTTCAATGGGACAGGGTGTGATCGGGGGGGGGGGGGTTAGAGTGTGTGTTCAATGGGACAGGGTGTGATCGGGGGGAGGGGTTAGAGTGTGTGTTCAATGGGACAGGGTGTGATCGGGGGGAGGGGTTAGAGTGTGTGTTCAATGGGACAGGGTGTGATCGGGGGGTGGGGTTAGAGTGTGTGTTCAATGGGACAGGGTGTGATCAGGCGGGGGCGGTTAGAGTGTGTGTTCAATGGGACAGGGTGTGATCGGGGGGGAGGGGTTAGAGTGTGTGTTCAATGGGACAGGGTGTGATCGGGGGGGGGGTTAGAGTGTGTGTTCAATGGGACAGGGTGTGATCGGGGGGTGGGGTTAGAGTGTGTGTTCAATGGGACAGGGTGTGATCGGGGGGAGGGGTTAGAGTGTGTGTTCAATGGGACAGGGTGTGATCGGGGGGAGGGGTTAGAGTGTGTGTTCAATGGGACAGGGTGTGATCGGGGGAGGGGTTAGAGTGTGTGTTCAATGGGACAGGGTGTGATCGGGGGAGGGGGGTGAGAGTGTGTGTTCAATGGGACAGGGTGTGATCGCGGGGGAGGGGTTTGAGTGTGTGTTCAATGGGACAGGGTGTGATCGGGGGGAGGGGTTAGAGTGTGTGTTCAATGGGACAGGGTGTGATCGGGGAGAGGGGTTAGAGTGTGTGTTCAATGGGACAGGGTGTGATCGGGGGAGGGGTTAGAGTGTGTGTTCAATGGGACAGGGTGTGATCGAGGGGAGGGGTTAGAGTGTGTGTTCAATGGGACAGGGTGTGATCGGGGGGGGAGGGGTTAGAGTGTGTGTTCAATGGGACAGGGTGTGATCGGGGGGAGGGGTTAGAGTGTGTGTTCAATGGGACAGGGTGTGATCGGGGGAGGGGTTAGAGTGTGTGTTCAATGGGACAGGGTGTGATCGGGGGGAGGGGTTAGAGTGTGTGTTCAATGGGACAGGGTGTGATCGGGGGAGGGGTTAGAGTGTGTGTTCAATGGGACAGTGTGTGATCGGGGGAGGGGTTAGTGTGTGTGTTCAATGGGACAGGGTGTGATCGGGGGGAGGGGTTAGAGTGTGTGTTCAATGGGACAGGGTGAGATCGGCGAGGGAGGGGTTAGAGTGTGTGTTCAATGGGACAGGGTGTGATCGGGGGAGGGGGGTTAGAGTGTGTGTTCAATGGGACAGGGTGTGATCGGGGGGAGGGGTTAGAGTGTGTGTTCAATGGGACAGGGTGTGATCGGGGGGAGGGGTTCGAGTGTGTGTTCAATGGGACAGGGTGTGATCGGGGGAGGGGGGTTAGAGTGTGTGTTCAATGGGACAGGGTGTGATCGGGGGGAGGGGTTAGAGTGTGTGTTCAATGGGACAGGGTGTGATCGGCGGGGGAGGGGTTAGAGTGTGTGTTCAATGGGACAGGGTGTGATCGGAGGGAGGGGTTAGAGTGTGTGTTCAATGGGACAGGGTGTGATCGGGGGAGGGGGGTTAGAGTGTGTGTTCAATGGGACAGGGTGTGATCGGGGGGGTGGGTTAGAGTGTGTGTTCAATGGGACAGGGTGTGATCGGGGGGGGGGGGTTAGAGTGTGTGTTCAATGGGACAGGGTGTGATCGGGGGAGGGGTTAGAGTGTGTGTTCAATGGGACAGGGTGTGATCGGGGGGAGGGGTTCGAGTTTGTGTTCAATGGGACAGGGTGTGATCGGGGGAGGGGGGTTAGAGTGTGTGTTCAATGGGACAGGGTGTGATCGGGGGAGGGGTTAGAGTGTGTGTTCAATGGGACAGGGTGTGATCGGCGGGGGAGGGGTTAGAGTGTGTGTTCAATGGGACAGGGTGTGATCGGGGGGAGGGGTTAGAGTGTGTGTTCAATGGGACAGGGTGTGATCGGGGGAGGGGGGTTAGAGTGTGTGTTCAATGGGACAGGGTGTGATCGGGGGGGTGGGTTAGAGTGTGTGTTCAATGGGACAGGGTGTGATCGGGGGGGGGGTTAGAGTGTGTGTTCAATGGGACAGGGTGTGATCGGGGGAGGGGTTAGAGTGTGTGTTCAATGGGACAGGGTGTGATCGGGGGGGGGAGGGGTTAGAGTGTGTGTTCAATGGGACAGGGTGTGATCGGAGGGAGGGGTTAGAGTGTGTGTTCAATGGGACAGGGTGTGATCGGGGGAGGGGTTAGAGTGTGTGTTCAATGGGACAGGGTGTGATCGGGGGGAGGGGTTAGAGTGTGTGTTCAATGGGACAGGGTGTGATCGGGGGAGGGGTTAGAGTGTGTGTTCAATGGGACAGGGTGTGATCGGGGGGAGGGGTTAGAGTGTGTGTTCAATGGGACAGGGTGTGATCGGGGGAGGGGTTAGAGTGTGTGTTCAATGGGACAGTGTGTGATCGGGGGAGGGGTTAGAGTGTGTGTTCAATGGGACAGGGTGTGATCGGGGGGAGGGGTTAGAGTGTGTGTTCAATGGGACAGGGTGAGATCGGCGAGGGAGGGGTTAGAGTGTGTGTTCAATGGGACAGGGTGTGATCGGGGGGAGGGGTTAGAGTGTGTGTTCAATGGGACAGGGTGTGATCGGGGGGAGGGGTTAGAGTGTGTGTTCAATGGGACATGGTGTGATCGGGGGAGGGGTTAGAGTGTGTGTTCAATGGGACAGGGTGTGATCGGGGGGAGGGGTTAGAGTGTGTGTTCAATGGGACATGGTGTGATCAGGGGGAGGGGTTGGAGTGTGTGTTCAATGGGACAGGGTGTGATCGGGGGGAGGGGTTAGAGTGTGTGTTCAATGGGACAGGGTGTGATCGGGGGGAGGGGTTAGAGTGTGTGTTCAATGGGACAGGGTGTGATCGGGGGGGGGGTTAGAGTGTGTGTTCAATGGGACAGAGTGTGATCGGGGGGAGGGGTTAGAGTGTGTGTTCAATGGGACAGGGTGTGATCGGGGGTGGGGGGTTAGAGTGTGTGTTCAATGGGACAGGGTGTGATCGGCGGGGGAGGGGTTCGAGTGTGTGTTCAATGGGACAGGGTGTGATCGGGGGGAGGGGTTAGAGTGTGTGTTCAATGGGACAGGGTGTGATCGGGGGAGGGGGGTTAGAGTGTGTGTTCAATGGGACAGGGTGTGATCGGGGGGGTGGGTTAGACTGTGTGTTCAATGGGACAGGGTGTGATCGGGGGGGGGGTCAGAGTGTGTGTTCAATGGGACAGGGTGTGATCGGGGGAGGGGTTAGAGTGTGTGTTCAATGGGACAGGGTGTGATCGGGGGGAGGGGTTAGAGTGTGTGTTCAATGGGACAGGGTGTGATCGGGGGGAGGGGTGAGAGTGTGTGTTCAATGGGACAGGGTGTGATCGGGGGGAGGGGTTAGTGTGTGTGTTCAATGGGACAGGCTGTGATCGGGGGAGGGGTTAGAGTGTGTGTTCAATGGGACAGGGTGTGATCGGTGGAGGGGTTAGAGTGTGTGTTCAATGGGACAGGGTGTGATCGGGGGAGGGGTTAGAGTGTGTGTTCAATGGGACAGGGTGTGATCGGGGGGGGGAGGTTAGTGTGTGTGTTCAATGGGACAGGGTGTGATCGGGGGGGGAGTGGTTAGAGTGTGTGTTCAATGGGACAGGGTGTGATCGGGGGAGGGGTTAGAGTGTGTGTTCAATGGGACAGGGTGTGATCGGGGGGAGGGGTTAGAGTGTGTGTTCAATGGGACAGGGTGTGATCGGGGGAGGGGTTAGAGTGTGTGTTCAATGGGACAGGGTGTGATCGGGGGGAGGGGTTAGAGTGTGTTCAATGGGACAGGGTGTGATCGGGGGGGGGGTTAGAGTGTGTGTTCAATGGGACAGGGTGTGATCGGGGGGGAGGGGTTAGAGTGTGTGTTCAATGGGACAGGGTGTGATCGGGGGGTAGGGGTTAGAGTGTGTGTTCAATGGGACAGGGTGTGATCGGGGGGAGGGCTCAGAGTGTGTGTTCAATGGGACAGGGTGTGATCGGGGGGAGGGGTAAGAGTGTGTGTTGAATGGGACAGAGTGTGATCGTGGGGAGGGGTTAGAGTGTGTGTTCATGGGACAGGGTGTGATCGGCGAGGGAGGGGTTAGAGTGTGTGTTCAATGGGACAGGGTGTGATCGGGGGGAGGGGTTAGAGTGTGTGTTCAATGGGACAGGGTGTGATCGGGGGGAGGGGTTAGAGTGTGTGTTCAATGGGACAGGGTGTGATCGGGGGGAGGGGTTAGAGTGTGTGTTCAATGGGACAGGGTGTGATCGGGGGGAGGGGTTAGAGTGTGTGTTCAATGGGACAGGGTGTGATCGGGGGGGGGGGTTCGAGTGTGTGTTCAATGGGACAGGGTGTGATCGGGGGGAGGGGTTAGAGTGTGTGTTCAATGGGAGAGGGTGTGATCGGGGGGTGGGGTTAGAGTGTGTGTTCAATGGGACAGGGTGTGATCGGGGGAGGGGGGTTAGAGTGTGTGTTCAATGGGACAGGGTGTGATCGGGGGGGGGGTGGTTAGAGTGTGTGTTCAATGGGACAGGGTGTGATCGGGTGGGGGGGGTTAAAGTGTGTGTTCAATGGGACAGGGTGTGATCGGGGGAGGGGTTAGAGTGTGTGTTCAATGGGACAGGATGTGATCGGGGGAGGGGTAAGAGTGTGTGTTGAATGGGACAGAGTGTGATCGTGGGGAGGGGTTAGAGTGTGTGTTCAATGGGACAGGGTGTGATCGGCGAGGGAGGGGTTAGAGTGTGTGTTCAATGGGACAGGGTGTGATCGGGGGGAGGGGTTAGAGTGTGTGTTCAATGGGACAGTGTGTGATCGGGGGGAGGGGTTAGAGTGTGTGTTCAATGGGACAGGGTGTGATCGGGGGAGGGGTTAGAGTGTGTGTTCAATGGGACAGGGTGTGATCGGGGGGAGGGGTTAGAGTGTGTGTTCAATGGGACAGGGTGTGATCGGGGGGAGGGGTTAGAGTGTGTGTTAAATGGGACATGGTGTGATCGGGGGGAGGGGTTAGAGTGTGTGTTCAATGGGACAGGGTGTGATCGGGGGAGGGGTTAGAGTGTGTGTTCAATGGGACAGGGTGTGATCGGGGGAGGGGTTAGAGTGTGTGTTCAATGGGACAGGGTGTGATCGGGGGGAGGGGTTAGAGTGTGTGTTCAATGGGACAGGGTGTGATCGGGGGGAGGGATTAGAGTGTGTGTTCAATGGGACAGGGTGTGATCGGGGGGAGGGGTTAGAGTGTGTGTTCAATGGGACAGGGTGTGATCGGGGGGAGGGGTGAAAGTGTGTGTTCAATGGGACAGGGTGTGATCGGGGGGGAGGGGGTTAGAGTGTGTGTTCAATGGGACAGGGTGTGATCGGGGGGGAGGGGGTTCGAGTGTGTGTTCAATGGGACAGGGTGTGATCGGGGGGAGGGGTTAGAGTGTGTGTTTAATGGGACAGGGTGTGATCGGGGGGGAGGGGTTAGAGTGTGTGTTCAATGGGACAGGGTGTGATCGGGGGGGAGGGGGTTAGAGTGTGTGTTCAATGGGACAGGGTGTGATCGGGGGGAGGGGTTAGAGTGTGTGTTCAATGGGACAGGGTGTGATCGGGGGGAGGGGTTAGAGTGTGTGTTCAATGGGACAGGGTGTGATCGGGGGGAGGGGTTAGAATGTGTGTTCAGTGGGACAGGGTGTGATCAGGGGGAGGGGTTAGAGTGTGTGTTCAATGGGACAGTGTGTGATCGGGTGGGGGGGGGGTTAGAGTGTGTGTTCAATGGGACAGGGTGTGATCGGGGGGAGGGGTTAGAGTGTGTGTTCAATGGGACAGGGTGTGATCGGGGGAGGGGTTAGAGTGTGTGTTCAATGGGACAGGGTGTGATCGGGGGAGGCGTTAGAGTGTGTGTTCAATGGGACAGGGTGTGATCGGGGGGAGGGGTTAGAGTGTGTGTTCAATGGGACAGGGTGTGATCGGGGGGAGGGGTTAGGGTGTGTGTTCAATGGGACAGGGTGTGATCGGGGGGAGGGGTTAGAGTGTGTGTTCAATGGGACAGGGTGTGATCGGGGGGAGGGGTTAGAGTGTGTGTTCAATGGGACAGGGTGTGATCGGGGGGGGGGGTTCGAGTGTGTGTTCAATGGGACAGGGTGTGATCGGGGGGAGGGGTTAGAGTGTGTGTTCAATGGGAGAGGGTGTGATCGGGGGGTGGGGTTAGAGTGTGTGTTCAATGGGACGGTGTGATCGGGGGAGGGGGGTTAGAGTGTGTGTTCAATGGGACAGGGTGTGATCGGGGGAGGGGTTAGAGTGTGTGTTCAATGGGACAGGGTGTGATCGGGGGGGGGGGGGGTTTAGAGTGTGTGTTCAATGGGACAGGGTGTGATCGGGGGAGGGGTTAGAGTGTGTGTTGAATGGGACAGGATGTGATCGGGGGAGGGGTTAGAGTGTGTGTTCAATGGGACAGAATGTGATCGGGGGAGGGGTTAGAGTGTGTGTTCAATGGGACAGGGTGTGATCGGGGGAGGGGTTAGATTGTGTGTTCAATGGGACAGGATGTGATCGGGGGAGGGGTTAGAGTGTGTGTTCAATGGGACAGGGTTTGATCGGGGGAGGGGTTAGAGTGTGTGTTCAATGGGACAGGGTGTGATCGGGGGGAGGGGTTAGAGTGTGTGTTCAATGGGACAGGGTGTGATCGGGGGGAGGGGTTAGAGTGTGTGTTCAATGGGACAGGGTGTGATCGGGGGAGGGGTTAGAGTGTGTGTTCAATGGGACAGGGTGTGATCAGGGGAGGGGTTAGAGTGTGTGTTCAATGGGACAGGGTGTGATCGGGGGGGGGGGGGTTAGAGTGTGTGTTCAATGGGACAGGGTGTGATCGGGGGGGTGGGTTAGAGTGTGTGTTCAATGGGACAGGGTGTGATCGGGGGGGGGGGGGGTTAGATTGTGTGTTCAATGGGACAGGGTGTGATCGGGGGAGGGGTTAGAGTGTGTGTTCAATGGGACAGGGTGTGATCGGGGGGAGGGGTTAGAGTGTGTGTTCAATGGGACAGGGTGTGATCGGGGGGAGGGGTTAGAGTGTGTGTTCAATGGGACAGGGTGTGATCGGGGGGGTGGGGTAGAGTGTGTGTTCAATGGGACAGGGTGTGATCGGGGGGGGGGGTTCGAGTGTGTGTTCAATGGGACAGGGTGTGATCGGGGGAGGGGTTAGAGTGTGTGTTCAATGGGACAGGGTGTGATCGGGGGAGGGGTTAGAGTGTGTGTTCAATGGGACAGGGTGTGATCGGCGAGGGAGGGGTTAGAGTGTGTGTTCAATGGGACAGGGTGTGATCGGCGAGGGAGGGGTTAGAGTGTGTGTTCAATGGGACAGGGTGTGATCGGGGGGAGGGGTTAGAGTGTGTGTTCAATGGGACAGTGTATGATCGGGCGGAGGGGTTAGAATGTGTGTTCAATGGGACAGGGTGTGATCGGGGGAGGGGTTAGAGTGTGTGTTCAATGGGACAGGGTGTGATCGGGGGGAGGGCTTAGAGTGTGTGTTCAATGGGACACGGTGTGATCGGGGGGGGTTAGAGTGTGTGTTCAATGGGACAGGGTGTGATCGGGGGGAGGGGTTAGAGTGTGTGTTCAATGGGACAGGGTGTGATCGGGGGAGGGGTTAGAGTGTGTGTTCAATGGGACAGGGTGTGATCGGGGGAGGGGTTAGAGTGTGTGTTCAATGGGACAGGGTGTGATCGGGGGGAGGGTTTAGAGTGTGTGTTCAATGGGACAGGGTGTGATCGGGGGGAGGGGTTAGATTGTGTGTTCAATGTGACAGGGTGTGATCGGGGGGAGGGGTTAGAGTGTGTGTGTTCAATGGGACAGGGTGTGATCGGGGGGGGGGAGGGGTTAGAGTGTGTGTTCAATGGGACAGGGTGTGATCGGGGCGAGGGGTTAGAGTGTGTGTTCAGTGGGACAGGGTGTGATAGGGGGGGAGGGGTTAGAGTGTGTGTTCAATGGGACAGGGTGTGATCGGGGGGGAGGGGTTAGAGTGTGTTCAATGGGAGCGGGTGTGATCGCGGGGGGGGGGGGTTAGAGTGAGTGTTCAATGGGACAGGGTGTGATCGGGGGCGGGGGGGTTAGAGTGTGTTCAATGGGACAGAGTGTGATCGTGGGGAGGGGTTAGAGTGTGTGTTCAATGGGACAGGGTGTGATCGGCGAGGGAGGGGTTAGAGTGTGTGTTCAATGGTACAGGGTGTGATCGGGGGGAGGGGTTAGAGTGTGTGTTAAATGGGACATGGTGTGATCGGGGGGAGGGGTTGGAGTGTGTGTTCAATGGGACAGGGTGTGATCGGGGGGAGAGGTTAGAGTGTGTGTTCAATGGGACAGGGTGTGATCGGGGAGGGGTTAGAGTGTGTGTTCAATGGGACAGGTTGTGATCGGGGGGAGGGGTTAGAGTGTGTGTTCAATGGAACAGGGTGTGATCGGGGGAGGGGTTAGAGTGTGTGTTCAATGGGACAGGGTGTGATCGGGGGGAGGGGTTAGAGTGTGTGTTCAATGGGACAGGGTGTGATCGGGGGGAGGTGTTCGAGTGTGTGTTCAATGGGACAGGGTGTGATCGGGGGGAGGGGTTAAAGTGTGTGTTCAATGGGACAGGGTGTGATCGGGGGGGAGGGGGTTAGAGTGTGTGTTCAATGGGACAGGGTGTGATCGGGGGGAGGGGTTAGAGTGTGTGTTCAATGGGACAGGGTGTGATCGGGGGGAGGGGTTAGAGTGTGTGTTCAATGGGACAGGGTGTGATCGGGGGGAGGGGTTAGAGTGTGTGTTCAATGGGACAGGGTGTGATCGGGGGGAGGGGTTAGAGTGTGTGTTCAATGGGACAGGGTGTGATCGGGGGGAGGGGTTAGAGTGTGTGTTTAATGGGACAGGGTGTGATCGGGGGAGGGGTTAGAGTGTGTGTTCAATGGGACAGGGTGTGATCGGGGGAGGGGTTAGAGTGTGTGTTCAATGGGACAGGGTGTGATCGGGGCGAGGGGTTAGAGTGTGTGTTCAATGGGACAGGGTGTGATCGGGGGAGGGGTGAGAGTGTGTTTTCAATGGGACAGGGTGTGATCGGGGGGGGGTTAGAGTATGTGTTCAATGGGACAGGGTGTGATCGGGGGGGGGGTTAGAGTGTGTGTTCAATGGGACAGGGTGTGATCGGGGGGGGGGGGTTAGAGTGTGTGTTCAATGGGACAGGGTGTGATCGGGGGGAGGGGTTAGAGTGTGTGTTCAATGGGACAGGGTGTGATCGGGGGGGGGGGGGTTAGAGTGTGTGTTCAATGGGACAGG
>NW_027253798.1:0-12164 GCF_044704955.1 Pristiophorus japonicus | reverse complement strand
CACATCACACTCACACACACTCACACACACTCACACTCACACACACTCACACTCACACTCACACTCACACATTCACACTCACACATTCACACTCACACATTCACACTCACTCACACTCACACTCACACTCACACATTCACACTCACACACACTCACACCACACTCACACTCACACTCACACATTCACACTCACACATTCACACTCACACTCACACTCACACACTTCACACTCACACATTCACACTCACACATTCACACTCACACATTCACACTCACACACTCACACACACTCACACTCACACATTCACACTCACACATTCACACTCACACATTCACACTCACACACACTCACACACACTCACACTCACACATTCACACTCACACACACTCACACTCACACTCACACATTCGCGCTCACACAACTCACACTCACACACACTCACACACACTCACACTCACACATTCACACTACACACATTCACACTCACACATTCACACTCACACACACTCACACTCACACATTCACACTCACACATTCACACTCACACATTCACACTCACACACACTCACACTCACACACACTCACACTCACACATTCACACTCACACATTCACACTCACACACATTCACACTCACACATTCACACTCACACTCACACTCACACATTCACACTCACACACACTCACACTCACACATTCACACTCACACACTCACACTCACACATTCACTCTCACACATTCACACTCACACATTCACACTCACACACACTCACACTCACACACTTACTCACACATTCACACTCACACACACTCACACTCACACATTCACACTCACACACACTCACACTCACACATTCACACTCACACACACTCACACTCACACATTCACACTCACACATTCACACTCACACATTCACACTCACACACACTCACACTCACACATTCACACTCACACACACTCACACTCACACATTCACACTCACACATTCACACTCACACACACTCACACTCACACATTCACACTCACACACACTCACACTCACACATTCACACTCACAGCACACTCACACATTCACACTCACACATTCACACTCACACATTCACACTCACACTCACACATTCACACTCACACACACTCACACTCACACATTCACACTCACACACACTCACACTCACACACACTCACACTCACACATTCACACTCACACATTCACACTCACACATTCACACTCACACACACTCACACACACTCACACTCACACTCACACATTCACACTCACACACTCACACACACTCACACTCACACATTCACACTCACACACACTCACACTCACACTCACACATTCACGCTCACACATTCACACTCACACACACTCACACATTCACACTCACACATTCACACTCACACATTCACACTCACACATTCACACTCACACACACTCACACTCACACATTCACACTCACACATTCACACTCACACATTCACACTCACACACACTCACACTCACACTCACACATTCACACTCACACATTCACACTCACACACACTCACACATTCACACTCACACATTCACACTCACACATTCACACTCACACATTCACACTCACACACACTCACACTCACACACTCACACTCACACACACTCACACTCACCATTCACACTCACACATTCACACTCACACATTCACACTCACACACACTCACACTCACACATTCACACTCACACACACTCACACTCACACATTCACACTCACACATTCACACTCACACTCACACATTCACACTCACACACACTCACACTCACACTCACACTCACACATTCACACTCACACACATTCACACTCACACACACTCACACTCACACATTCACACTCACACACACTCACACTCACACTTTCACACTCACACACACTCACACTCACACACACTCACGCACACTCACACTCACACACACTCACACTCACACTCACACTCACACATTCACACTCACACATTCACACTCACACATTCACACTCACACTCACACTCACACTCACACATTCACACTCACACATTCACACTCACACACACTCACACTCACACATTCACACTCACACACACTCACACCCACTCACACTCACACTCACACATTCACACTCACACACACTCACACTCACACTCACACATTCACGCTCACACATTCACACTCACACATTCACACTCACGCACACTCACACACACTCACACTCACACTCACACATTCACACTCACACATTCACACTCACACACACTCACACATTCACACTCACACACACTCACACTCACACTCACACATTCACGCTCACACATTCACACTCACACACACTCACACATTCACACTCACACATTCACACTCACACATTCACACTCACACATTCACACTCACACACACTCACACTCACACATTCACACTCACACACACTCACACTCACACATTCACACTCACACACACTCACACTCACACATTCACACTCACACATTCACACTCACACACACTCACACTCACACATTCACACTCACACACACTCACACTCACACATTCACACTCACACACACTCACACTCACACATTCACACTCACGCACACTCACACATTCACACTCACACATTCACACTCACACATTCACACTCACACTCACACTCACACATTCACACTCACACACACTCACACTCACACTCACACATTCACACTCACACATTCACACTCACACACACTCACACACACTCACACTCACACATTCACACTCACACACACTCACACTCACACTCACACATTCACTCTCACACATTCACACTCACACTCACACACACTCACACATTCACACTCACACATTCACACTCACACATTCACACTCACACATTCACACTCACACACACTCACACTCACACATTCACACTCACACACACTCACACTCACACATTCACACTCACACACACTCACACTCACACATTCACACTCACACATTCACACTCACACACACTCACACTCACACATTCACACTCACACACACTCACACATTCACACTCACACATTCACACTCACACATTCACACTCACACTCACACATTCACACTCACACACACTCACACTCACACATTCACACTCACACACACTCACACTCACACATTCACACTCACACACACTCACACTCACACATTCACACTCACACATTCACACTCACACATTCACACTCACACATTCACACTCACACTCACACACACTCACACTCACACTCACACATTCACACTCACACATTCACACTCACACATTCACACTCACACTCACACATTCACACTCACACACACTCACACTCACACATTCACACTCACACACACTCACACTCACACATTCACACTCACACATTCACACTCACACATTCACACACACTCACACTCACACTCACACTCACACATTCACACTCACACACATTCACACTCACACACACTCACACTCACACATTCACACTCACACACACTCACACTCACACATTCACACTCACACACACTCACACTCACACACACTCACACACACTCACACACACTCACACTCACACACACTCACACTCACACTCACACATTCACACTCACACACTCACACTCACACTCACACATTCACGCTCACACATTCACACTCACACATTCACACTCACGCACACTCACACTCACACACACTCACACTCACACATTCACACTCACACATTCACACTCACACTCACACTCACACTCACACATTCACACTCACACATTCACACTCACACATTCACACTCACACATTCACACTCACACACACTCACACTCACACATTCACACTCACACTCACACATTCACACTCACACACACTCACACTCACACTCACACATTCACACTCACATATTCACACTCACACTCACTCACACTCACACATTCACACTCACACACACTCACACTCACACATTCACGCTCACACATTCACACTCACACATTCACACTCACGCACACTCACACACACTCACACTCACACTCACACATTCACACTCACACATTCACACTCACACATTCACACTCACACATTCACACTCACACACACTCACACTCACACATTCACACTCACACACACTCACACATTCACACTCACACACACTCACACTCACACTCACACATTCACACTCACACATTCACACTCACACTCACACATTCACACTCACGCACACTCACACTCACACTCACACATTCACACTCACACACATTCACACTCACACACACTCACGCTCACACATTCACACTCACACACACTCACACTCACACATTCACACTCACACACACTCACACTCACACACACTCACACACACTCACACTCACACACACTCACACTCACACTCACACTCACACTCACACATTCACACTCACACATTCACACTCACACATTCACACTCACTCACACTCACACTCACACTCACACATTCACACTCACACACACTCACACCCACTCACACTCACACTCACACATTCACACTCACACACACTCACACTCACACTCACACATTCACACTCACACATTCACACTCACACATTCACACTCACACATTCACACTCACGCACACTCACACACACTCACACTCACACTCACACTCACACATTCACACTCACACATTCACACTCACACACACTCACACACACTCACACTCACATATTCACACTCACACACACTCACACTCACACTCACACATTCGCGCTCACACATTCACACTCACACACACTCACACATTCACACTCACACATTCACACTCACACATTCACACTCACACATTCACACTCACACACACTCACACTCACACATTCACACTCACACATTCACACTCACACATTCACACTCACGCACACTCACACTCACACACACTCACACTCACACATTCACACTCACACATTCACACTCACACACATTCACACTCACACACACTCACACTCACACTCACACTCACACATTCACACTCACAGACACTCACACTCACACATTCACACTCACACACACTCACACTCACACATTCACACTCACCACACTCACACATTCACACTCACACATTCACACTCACACATTCACACTCACACTCACACATTCACACTCACACACACTCACACTCACACATTCACACTCACACACACTCACACTCACACATTCACACTCACACACACTCACACTCACACATTCACACTCACACATTCACACTCACACATTCACACTCACACACACTCACACTCACACATTCACACTCACACACACTCACACTCACACATTCACACTCACACATTCACTCTCACACACACTCACACTCACACATTCACACTCACACACACTCACACTCACACATTCACACTCACGCACACTCACACATTCACACTCACACATTCACACTCACACATTCACACTCACACTCACACATTCACACTCACACACACTCACACTCACACATTCACACTCACACACACTCACACTCACACACACTCACACTCACACATTCACGCTCACACATTCACACTCACACATTCACACTCACGCACACTCACACACACTCACACTCACACTCACACATTCACACTCACACACACTCACACACACTCACACTCACACATTCACACTCACACACACTCACACTCACACTCACACATTCACGCTCACACATTCACACTCACACACACTCACACATTCACACTCACACATTCACACTCACACATTCACACTCACACATTCACACTCACACACACTCACACTCACACATTCACACTCACACATTCACACTCACACATTCACACTCACACACACTCACACTCACACTCACACATTCACGCTCACACATTCACACTCACACACACTCACACATTCACACTCACACATTCACACTCACACATTCACACTCACACATTCACACTCACACACACTCACACACACACTCACACTCACACACTCACACTCACACACACTCACACTCACCCATTCACACTCACACATTCACACTCACACATTCACACTCACACACACTCACACTCACACATTCACACTCACACACACTCACACTCACACATTCACACTCACACACACTCACACTCACAAATTCACACTCACACATTCACTCTCACACACACTCACACTCACACATTCACACTCACACACACTCACACTCACACATTCACACTCACGCACACTCACACATTCACACTCACACATTCACACTCACACATTCACACTCACACTCACACATTCACACTCACACACACTCACACTCACACATTCACACTCACACACACTCACACTCACACATTCACACTCACACATTCACACTCACACATTCACACTCACACTCACACACACTCACACTCACACTCTCACATTCACACACACTCACACTCACACTCACACATTCACACTCACACTCACACTCACACTCACACTCACACATTCACACTCACACATTCACACTCACACATTCACACTCACACATTCACACTCACACACACTCACACTCACACTCACACATTCACACCCACACACACTCACACTCACACTCACACATTCACACTCACACATTCACACTCACACACATTCACACTCACACACACTCACACTCACACATTCACACTCACACACACTCACACTCACACATTCACACTCACACACACTCACACTCACACACACTTACACACACTCACACTCACACACACTCACACTCACACTCACACTCACACATTCACACTCACACATTCACACTCACACATTCACACTCACTCACACTCACACTCACACTCACACTCACACATTCACACTCACACATTCACACTCACACACACTCACACTCACACATTCACACTCACACACACTCACACCCACTCACACTCACACTCACACATTCACACTCACAAACACTCACACTCACACTCACACATTCACACTCACACATTCACCCTCACACATTCACACTCACGCACACTCACACACACTCACACTCACACATTCACACTCACACATTCACACTCACACTCACACTCACACTCACACATTCACACTCACACATTCACACTCACACATTCACACTCACACATTCACACTCACACACACTCACACTCACACATTCACACTCACACACACTCACACTCACACATTCACACTCACACACACTCACACTCACACTCACACATTCACACTCACACATTCACACTCACACATTCACACTCACACTCACACATTCACACTCACACACACTCACACTCACACATTCACACTCACGCACACTCACACTCACACATTCACACTCACACTCACAAATTCACACTCACACAACACTCACACTCACACTCACACTCACACATTCACACTCACACACACTCACACTCACACTCACACATTCACACTCACACACACTCACACTCACACTCACACATTCACACTCACACATTCACACTCACACGTTCACACTCACACATTCACACTCACACACACTCACACTCACACATTCACACTCACACACACTCACACTCACACATTCACACTCACACACACTCACACTCACACTCACACATTCACACTCACACATTCACACTCACACTCACACATTCACACTCACACACACTCACACTCACACATTCACACTCACGCACACTCACACTCACACATTCACACTCACACACACTCACACTCACACATTCACACTCACACACACTCACACTCACACTCACACTCACACATTCACACTCACACACACTCACACTCACACTCACACATTCACACTCACACATTCACACTCACACACACTCACACACACTCACACTCACACTCACACATTCACACTCACACACACTCACACTCACACATTCACACTCCCACACTCACCTCATTCACACTCACACATTCACACTCACACATTCACACTCACACATTCACACTCACACTCACACACACTCACACTCACACTCACACATTCACACTCACATATTCACACTCACACATTCACACTCACCCACACTCACACTCACACTCACACATTCACACTCACACACACTCACACTCACACATTCACACTCACACACACTCACACTCACACATTCACACTCACACACACTCACACTCACACATTCACACTCACACATTCACACTCACACATTCACACTCACACATTCACACTCACACACACTCACACTCACACATTCACACTCACACACACTCACACTCACACATTCACACTCACACACACTCACACTCACACTCACACATTCACACTCACACATTCACACTCACACATTCACACTCACACTCACACATTCACACTCACACACACTCACACTCACACATTCACACTCACCACACTCACACTCACACATTCACACTCACACTCACAATTCACACTCACACATCACACTCACACTCACACTCACACTCACACATTCACACTCACACACACTCACACTCACACTCACACATCACACACACTCACACTCACACATTCACACTCACACATTCACACTCACACATTCACACTCACACATTCACACTCACACACACTCACACTCACACATTCACACTCACACACACTCACACTCACACATTCACACTCACACACACTCACACTCACACTCACACATTCACACCACACATTCACACTCACACTCACACATTCACACTCACACACACTCACACTCACACATTCACACTCACACACACTCACACTCACACATTCACACTCACACACACTCACACTCACACATTCACACTCACACACACTCACACTCACACTCACACTCACACATTCACACTCACACACACTCACACTCACACTCACACATTCACACTCACACATTCACACTCACACACACTCACACACACTCACACTCACACTCACACATTCACACTCACACACACTCACACTCACACATTCACACTCACACACATTCACACTCACACATTCACACTCACACATTCACACTCACACATTCACACTCACACTCACACACACTCACACTCACACTCACACATTCACACTCACACATTCACACTCACACATTCACACTCACCCACACTCACACTCACACTCACACATTCACACTCACACACACTCACACTCACACATTCACACTCACACACACTCACACTCACACATTCACACTCACACACACTCACACTCACACATTCACACTCACACATTCACACTCACACATTCACACTCACACATTCACACTCACACACACTCACACTCACACACACTCACACTCACTCATTCACACTCACACATTCACACTCACACACAGTCACACTCACACATTCACACTCACACACACTCACATTCACACATTCACACTCACGCACACTCACCCTTCACACTCACACATTCACACTCACACATTCACACTCACACTCACACTCACACATTCACACTCACACACACTCACACTCACACTCACACATTCACACTCACACATTCACACTCACACATTCACACTCACACACACTCACACATTCACACTCACACACACTCACACTCACACATTCACACTCACACATTCACACTCACACACACTCACACTCACACATTCACACTCACACACACTCACACTCACACATTCACACTCACCACACTCACACATTCACACTCACACATTCACACTCACACATTCACACTCACACTCACACATTCACACTCACACACACTCACACTCACACATTCACACTCACACACACTCACACTCACACATTCACACTCACACACACTCACACTCACACATTCACACTCACACATTCACACTCACACATTCACACTCACACTCACACACACTCACACTCACACTCACACATTCACACTCACACATTCACACTCACACTCACACATTCACACTCACACATTCACACTCACACATTCACACTCACACTCACACATTCACACTCACACACACTCACACTCACACATTCACACTCACACACACTCACACTCACACTCACACATTCACACTCACACATTCACACTCACACTCACACATTCACACTCACACACACTCACACTCACACATTCACACTCACGCACACTCACACTCACACATTCACACTCACACACACTCACACTCACACTCACACTCACACATTCACACTCACACACACTCACACTCACACATTCACACTCACACATTCACACTCACACATTCACACTCACACATTCACACTCACACACACTGACACTCACACACACTCACACTCACACACACTCACACTCACACATTCACACTCACACATTCACACTCACACACACTCACACTCACACATTCACACTCACACACACTCACACTCACACATTCACACTCACGCACACTCACACATTCACACTCACACATTCACACTCACACATTCACACTCACACTCACACTCACACATTCACACTCACACACACTCACACTCACACTCACACATTCACACTCACACATTCACACTCACACATTCACACTCACACACACTCACACACACACATTCACGCTCACACATTCACACTCACACTCACACACACTCACACATTCACACTCACACATTCACACTCACACATTCACACTCACACATTCACACTCACGCACACTCACACTCACACTCACACTCACACATTCACACTCACACACACTCACACTCACACATTCACACTCACACATTCACACTCACACACACTCACACTCACACATTCACACTCACACACACTCACACTCACACATTCACACTCACGCATTCACACTCACACATTCACACTCACACATTCACACTCACTCACACTCACACTCACACTCACACATTCACACTCACACATTCACACTCACACATTCACACTCACACACACTCACACTCACACATTCACACTCACACACACTCACACTCACACATTCACACTCACACACACTCACACTCACACATTCACACTCACACACATTCACACTCACACACACACTCACACTCACACATTCACACTCACACACACTCACACTCACACATTCACACTCACACACACTCACACTCACACACACTCACACACACTCACACACACTCACACTCACACACACTCACACTCACACTCACACATTCACACTCACACACACTCACACTCACACTCACACATTCACACTCACACATTCACGCTCACACATTCACACATTCACACTCACGCACACTCACACTCACACATTCACACTCACACATTCACACTCACACACATTCACACTCACACACACTCACACTCACACTCACACTCACACATTCACACTCACACATTCACACTCACACATTCACTCACACATTCACACTCACACACACTCACACTCACACATTCACACTCACACACACTCACACTCACACATTCACACTCACACACACTCACACTCACACTCACACATTCACACTCACACATTCACACTCACACTCACTCACACTCACACATTCACACTCACACACACTCACACTCACACTCACACATTCACGCTCACACATTCACACTCACACATTCACACTCACGCACACTCACACACACTCACACTCACACTCACACATTCACACTCACACATTCACACTCACACATTCACACTCACACATTCACACTCACACACACTCACACTCACACATTCACACTCACACACACTCACACTCACACATTCACACTCACACACACTCACACTCACACTCACACATTCACACTCACACATTCACACTCACACTCACACATTCACACTCACGCACACTCACACTCACACTCACACTCACACATTCACTCACACACACACATTCACACTCACACACCTCACACTCACACATTCACACTCACACACACTCACACTCACACACACTCACACACACTCACACTCACACACACTCACACTCACACTCACACTCACACATTCACACTCACACATTCACACTCACACATTCACACTCACTCACACTCACACTCACACTCACACTCACACATTCACACTCACACATTCACACTCACACACACTCACACTCACACATTCACACTCACACACACTCACACCCACTCACACTCACACTCACACATTCACACACACACACTCACACTCACACTCACACATTCACACTCACACATTCACACTCACACATTCACACTCACGCACACTCACGCACACTCACACTCACACTCACACA
>NW_027253795.1:2500-12210 GCF_044704955.1 Pristiophorus japonicus | reverse complement strand
CATGGTCCTACTGTGACCTCTCAGGGGAGCGGGGCAACCCATAATGGGACCCCGTCCAGTAATTCTAGGCCTTATCTCGATACTGCGTCCAGTTCTGGGCCCCGCCCCTCAGGAAGGGGATATTGGCCGGGGTGGGGGGGCAGATTCACCAGAATGATCCCGGGGCTCAAAGGGTTAAAGGACAGATACATAGACTGGGCCTGGATTCCCTCGAGTATCGAGGATTAAGGGTGATCTAATCGAGGTGTTGACAATGATTGAAGGATTCGATCGGGTCGATGGAGAGAAACGACATCCTCTGGTCGTGGGGACCCCAGAACAAGGGACAAAACCTTCAAATCAGAGTCGGGCTGATGTCAGGAAACGCTTCTTCACACACAGTGTTAGGGGAATCTGGAACTCCCCAAAAGGCTGCTGAGGCCAAGGTCAATTTAAAATGTCAAAACTGAGGTGGATAGATTTTTATTAGCAAAGGTTATTAAGCGTTGCAGAACCGAGGTGGGTAGATGGAGTTTAGATACAGATCAGCCACAATCTGATTTGAATGGTTGAACAGGCTCCAGGGGCTGAACGGGCCTCCTCCTGTTCCTGTGTAACAGGCTCGAGGGGCTGAATGGGCCTCCTCCTGTTCCTGTGTAACAGGCTCGAGGGGCTGAATGGGCCTCCTCCTGTTCCTGTGTAACAGGCTCGAGGGGCTGAATGGCCTCCTCCTGTTCCTGTGTAACAGGCTCGAGGGGCTGAATGGGCCTCCTCCTGTTCCTGTGTAACAGGCTCGAGGGGCTGAATGGGCCTCCTCCTGTTCCTGTGTAACAGGCTCGAGGGGCTGAATGGCCTCCTCCTGTTCCTGTGTAACAGGCTCGAGGGGCTGAATGGGCCTCCTCCTGTTCCTGTGTAACAGGCTCGAGGGGCTGAATGGCCCTCCTGTTCCTGTGTAACAGGCTCGAGGGGCTGAATGGCCTCCTGTTCCTGTGTAACAGGCTCGAGGGGCTGAATGGCCTCCTCCTGTTCCTGTGTAACAGGCTCGAGGGGCTGAATGGCCTCCTCCTGTTCCTGTGTAACAGGCTCGAGGGGCTGAATGGCCTCCTCCTGTACCTATGTAACAGGCTCGAGGGGCTGAATGACCTCCTCCTGTTCCTGTATAACAGGCTCGAGGGGCTGAATGGCCTCCTCCTGTTCCTGTATAACAGGCTCGAGGTGCTGAATGGCCTCCTGTTCCTGTGTACAGATCAGCCACGATCTGATTGAATGGGGGAAATGGGCTCGAGGGGCTGAATGGCCTCCTCCTGTCCCGAAGGAGAGGCAGCAGCAGATGAGAGTCATGAGAACATAAGAATTAGGAACAGGAGTAGGCCATCTAGCCCCTCGAGCCTGCTCCGCCATTCAACAAGATCATGGCTGATCTGGCCGTGGACTCAGCTCCACTTACCCGCCCGCTCCCCGTAACCCTTAATTCCCTTATTGCTTAAAAATCTATCTATCTGTGACTTGAATACATTCAATGAGCTAGCCTCAACTGCTTCCTTGGGCAGAGAATTCCACAGATTCACAACCCTCTGGGAGAAGAAATTCCTTCTCAACTCGGTTTTAAATTGGCTCCCCCGTATTTTGAGGCTGTGCCCCCTAGTTCTAGTCTCCCCGACCAGTGGGAACAACCTCTCTGCCTCTATCTTGTCTATCCCTTTCATTATTTTAAATGTTTCTATAAGATCACCCCTCATCCTTCTGAACTCCAAGGAGTAAAGACCCAGTCTACTCAATCTATCATCATAAGGTAACCCCCTCATCTCCGGAATCAGCCGAGTGAATCGTCTCTGTACCCCCTCCAAAGCCAGTATATCCTTCCTTAAGTAAGGTGACCAAAACTGCACGCAGTACTCCAGGTGCGGCCTCACCAATACCCTGTACAGTCAGTCTGCGATCTCTCCCTTTCATGTCACTGGATCTGTGAACAGGACTCCTCTCTGCTCGATGAAGGGATGCCCCAGTACAACAGGAAGCATGGGGAGAGCAAGGGGACAAAAATGGCCCTGAAATTCTGGTTGGAGTCTTCCTTCGGACCAACGCCTTCGACCCGAAATTTCTCTACGGAAGTACCTGGTGGTCCCGGAGGTGCCTTGGATCCCGGCCGGAGAGCGCCTTTCCCCGCACTTCACAGCGTGTCCACGGTCTTGTCGATACGGACTGAGAAGCTGGAATCACCTGGACAACCAATCACAGTGCAGTATTTCTCATTGGTCATGGGAAGTTCAATTTTACCACTTCCCATGACTCTCACTGAGAATAACCCCCTAAAACACCCAAACACAACATCATAAATGTCAAAAAAAAACCACAAATTAATTCAAATTAAAGTTAATTAAATGTTTTGGGAAAGAAAAATATTTGGGGGAATTTTTTATTTTAAATGTGTTTTAATTGGGTTTAAAATAAATTTACCTTCGTGAGCAGGGCTTTTACGATAAAAATGTGTATTTAAATGTTACTTTTATATGTTTTAAAACTCTTACGCTGGTAAAAGTAGACTGTGTGCCTGTTTTTAACCAAGAGTTTGAAGGACATTCGTTGGGCAATAGATGGGCAAATAGCTCAGTCTCGCCCGCGTGGATGTCCTTCTCCCGGGGACGCAGAGGATCTGGCGAGAGATATTTTGACAGATCGGAAAAGTCGGTTTGACGCATTGCGCGGCAAAAAAATGGCTTTTGCGAGGTCTCGCCCAGTCCGTACGCTCCCGGAGAGGCCAGAATTTCATGGGCCAGTGTCATTCCGGACATCCCTGTCTTTAATTATCATCCAGTGTGATTGTGTTTAAAAACAAATAGATTTTGGGTGGCGGGAATTGCATGCAGCATTGTGGAATGGCTGACCGCAGGACTGGGACCCCACCCCCCACACACACACACACACACACACACACACACACACACACACACACACACAGAGCAGGAAAGGCCCAGGCTTAATCTGCGGCCTAGTGCTGAGTTAACCTGATCTCACACCCGGTGTGGGACTGAGCCCCCCACACACACACACACAGAGCAGGAAAGGCCCAGGCTCCATTCGCGGCCTAGTGCTGAGTTAGCCTGATCTCGCACCTGGTGTGGGACTGAGCCCCACACACACACACACACACACACACACACACACAGAGAGCAGGAAAGGCCCAGGCTCCATTCGCGGCCTAGTGCTGAGTTAGCCTGATCTCACACCCGTTGTGGAACTGAGCCCCACACACACACAGAGCAGGTAAGGCCCAGGCTCCATTCGTGGCCTAGTGCTGAGTTAGCCTGATCTCACACCCGGTGTGGAACTGAGCCCCACACACACACACAGAGCAGGAAAGGCCCAGGCTCCATTCGCGGCCTAGTGCTGAGTTAGCCTGATCTCACACCTGGTGTGGGGACTGAGCCCCACACACACACAGAGCAGGTAAGGCCCAGGCTCCATTCGCGGCCTAGTGCTGAGTTAGCCTGATCTCACACCTGGTGTGGAACTGAGCCCCACACACACACACAGAGCAGGAAAGGCTCAGGCTCTATTCGCGGCCTAGTGCTGAGTTAGCCTGATCTCACACCCGGTGTGGGACTGAGCCCCTCCCCCACACACAGAGCAGGAAAGGCCCAGGCTCCATTCGCGGCCTAGTGCTGAGTTTGCCTGATCTCACACCCGGTGTGGGACTGAGCTCCACACACACACAGAGCAGGAAAGGCCCAGGCTCCATTCGCGGCCTAGTGCTGAGTTAGCCTGATCATACACCCGGTGTGGGACTGAGCCCCACACACACACAGAGCAGGTAAGGCCCAGGCTCCATTCGCCGCCTAGTGCTGAGTTAGCCTGATCATACACCCGGTGTGGAACTGAGCCCCACACACACACACACACACACACACACACACACACACACACAGAGCAGGTAAGGCCCAGGCTCCATTCACGGCGTAGTGCTGAGTTAGCCTGATCATACACCCGGTGTGGGACTGAGCCCCACACACACACACACACACACACACACACACAGAGCAGGAAAGGCCCAGGCTCCATTCGCGGCCTAGTGCTGAGTTAGCCTGATCTCACACCCGGTGTGGAACTGAGCCCCACACACACACACAGAGCAGGAAAGGCCCAGGCTCCATTCGCGGCCTAGTGCTGAGTTAGCCTGATCTCACACCCGGTGTGGGACTGAGCCCCACACACACACACACACACACACACACACACAGAGCAGGAAAGGCCCAGGCTCCATTCGCGGCCTAGTGCTGAGTTAGCCTGATCTCACACCCGGTGTGGGACTGAGCCCCTCCCCCACACACAAAGCAGGAAAGGCCCAGGCTCCATCTCCGGCCTAGTGCTGAGTTAGCCTGATCTCACACCCGGTGTGGGACTGAGCCCCTCCCCCACACACAGAGCAGGAAAGGCCCAGGCTCCATTCGCGGCCTAGTGCTGAGTTTGCCTGATCTCACACCCGGTGTGGGACTGAGCCCCACACACACACAGAGCAGGTAAGGCCCAGGCTCCATTCGCGGCCTAGTGCTGAGTTAGCCTGATCATACACCCGGTGTGGGACTTAGCCCCACACACACACAGAGCAGGTAAGGCCCAGGCTCCAATCGCGGCCTAGTGCTGAGTTAGCCTGATCATACACCCGGTGTGGAACTGAGCCCCACACACACACAGAGCAGGTAAGGCCAAGGCTCCCTTCGCGGCCTAGTGCTGAGCGATTTGCTCCCGATCGCGGACCCACGTACAAGGCTTAACGGTTACAGGGGAAGGAGGACCCTGTCGAGTGAGGTCGCCACAACCCTTGACAGGCGATGCCTTCGGGAGATGAGGGGGCCGAAATGACCCCCCCGTCCCCCCCCCCCCCCAATCCCCGACTACAAAGTGGCACAACGACCGTTGGTTTTGTTTTTCTCCGGCCCAATCCATGGGGCGGACAGTTGACTGACATTCAGCACTTTGATTCTTTTTATTTTGGTGGGGGCCGTGTGCGAGGAGGCTGCGGGGCGGGAGTCCCCTCTGAGCGACGTGGCCATCGCTCGGACGTCACAACGCCCTGCCCCTTCAGTTAAAGGGGAAGGGCCGCAGCGAAGTCTGCTAGTTGCTTTGGTTTGGCCCACGGGGAAGGTTCCGGCCAAGCCAGCGGCCCGGTGCCCAAGAGGGGGCACCGGGGCTGCCTGTTGGAGGCCCAGCCCAACCGGTGGGCGCCATTGTGGGGCCGACAGCCAATTAAAACAAGATGGCGGCCGCGGCGGAGCGCACGCCCCTGCAACACATACCTTCCTGCAGTGAGGTGAGGAGGGGGAGGAGGGGGGTGGGGAGTCCTTACTGAGCCATGGCCGCCACTTGTACGGCTCTTAAAGGGGCACTTTTGGCGCCGAGGGGAACGAACGCCCAGCGAGCGAAGGCGGTGGGGGCTTGGGGTGAAGCCAGTGTTGGTGGTCGGCGTGGTCAAACCCCTGCCTTTTCCCTGTCTCCGTTCCACAGCACACGCTGAAGGGCCACACGGATTACGTGCACTGCCTGACACTGAGGGACCAGCTCAAGGAGTGCATCTCGGGGAGCGAGGATGGCTCGGTCAGGCTTTGGGGTAAGCATTCCACCGGGTCAGGGGTCGTGAGACACAGCCGCGCCCCCTCACCGTCGCACGGCCATTGGGATTGTGTACTGTGGGAATGGGAAGGGGTTGGGTCCATTGGGATTGTGTACTGTGGGAATGGGAAGGGGTTGGGTCCATTGGGATTGTGTACTGTGGGAATGGGAAGGGGTTGGGTCCATTGGGATTGTGTACTATGGGAATGGGTTGGGTCCATTGGGATTGTGTACTGTGGGAATGGGAAGGGGTTGGGTCCATTGGGATTGTGTACAATGGGAGTGAATGGGAAGGGGTTGGGTCCATTGGGATTGTGTACAATGGGAGTGAATGGGTTGGGGTTGGGTCCATTGGGATTGTGTACAATGGGAGTGAATGGGTTGGGTCCATTGGGATTGTGTACAATGGGAGTGAATGGGAAGGGGTTGGGTCCATTGGGATTGTGTGCAGTGGGAGTGAATGGGAAGGGGTTGTGTCCATTGGGATTGTGTACAATGGGAGTGAATGGGTTGGGGTTGGGTCCATTGGGATTGTGTACAATGGGAGTGAATGGGTTGGGTCCATTGGGATTGTGTACAATGGGAGTGAATGGGAAGGGGTTGGGTCCATTGGGATTGTGTGCAGTGGGAGTGAATGGGAAGGGGTTGTGTCCATTGTGATTGTGTACAATGGGAGTGAATGGGAAGGGGTTGAGTCCATTGGGATTGTGTACAATGGGAGTGAATGGGAAGGGGTTGGGTCCATTGGGATTGTGTACTGTGGGAAGGGGTTGGGTCCATTGGGATTGTGTACTGTGGGAATGGGAAGGGGTTGGGTCCATTGGGATTGTGTACTATGGGAATGGGTTGGGTCCATTGGGATTGTGTACTGTGGGAATGGGAAGGGGTTGGGTCCATTGGGATTGTGTACTGTGGGAGTGAATGGGAAGGGGTTGGGTCCATTGGGATTGTGTACAGTGGGAGTGAATGGGAAGGGGTTGGGTCCATTGGGATTGTAGACAGTGGGAGTGAATGGGAAGGGGTTGGGTCCATTGGGATTGTGGACCGTGGGAGTGAATGGGAAGGGGTTGGGTCCATTGGGATTGTGTACAATGGGAGTGAATGGGAAGGGGTTGGGTCCATTGGGATTGTGGACAGTGGGAGTGAATGGGAAGGGGTTGGGTCCATTGGGATTGTGGACCGTGGGAGTGAATGGGTGGGCCTATCTTCAGTCCTCGTTGCATAACCTGATCCCTGATCCTCTCCCCTTGTCTTGGTATAGACCTACGGACCGCGAGTCAGGTACAGATGATTGAAGTTCACAAATATGAGGTACGTGTCAATATTCTGACCTGCTCACCTCACGAAGGTCTCTCCCTCCCTTCTCTCCAACTAACTATCGGGTTACGGAAACCATTGTCTTTGGTCGCTGCCATAAACGCCGTTCCCTGGTCACTGACTCCGTCCCTCTCCCTGGATTCAGAGGCTGAATGACACTGTTTGCAACCTGGGTGCCATATTTGACCCCGAGCCGAGCTGCCAACCACATATCCGCAGCATAACCAAGACCGCCTGTTCCCACCTCCGGAACATCGTCCGTCTCCGTCCCTGCCTTAGCTCATCCGCTGCTGAAGCCCTCGTCCGTACCTTTGTTACCTCTAGACTTGACTATTCCTCATCATCATCATCATCATCGGCAGTCCCTCGGAATCGAGGAAGACTTGCTTCCACACCACAAGTGAGTCCTTTGGTGGCTGAACCGTCCGATACGCGAGCCACAGACCCTGTTGCAGGCGGGACAGACATTCGTTGAGGGTGGGTGGGACTGGTTTGCCGCACGCTCCTTCTGCTGCCTGCGCGCTTGACCTCTGAGACTCGAAACAGCTCAACACACCCCCCCCCCCCCCCGGATGCACTTTTTCTCCAGCTCGGGCGCTCTGCGGCCAGGGACTCCCAGGTGTCGGTAGGGATGTCGCACTTTATCAGGGAGGCTTTGAAGGGTGGTCCTTGTGACGTTTCCGCTGCCCACCTTTGGCTCGTTTGCCACGAAGGAGCTCCGCATAAAGCAAATTTGCTTAAGGAGTCACGTGTCTGGCATGCGGACAATGTGGCCCTGCCCAGCGGAGCTGGTCGAGTGTGGTCAGTGCTTCGATGCTGGGGATGTTGGGCCTGGTCGAGGACACTGATGTTGGTGCGTCTGTCCTCCCGGGGGATTTGCAGGATCTTGCCGGATATCTCCAGCGACTTGAGGTGCCTTCTATACATCGCCCATGCCTTGGATCCGTACAGGAGGGCAGCCCTGTCGACCATGAGCTTGGTGGTAGATTTGAGGGCCTCTTTTCCTCAGATGGCCAAAGGCTGCACTGGAGGCGGTGTTGAATCCTCCTTCATCAGTGTCTGCCTTTGTTGATGAGAGGCTCCCGAGGTCTGGGAACTGGTCCACGTTGTCCAGGGCCGTGCCGTGGATCTCGACGACTGTGGGGGCGGGGGTCAGTGCAGTGCAGTGCAGTGCTGTGCGGTGAGGCCAGGCTGGTGGGAGGACCTTTGTCTCACTGAGGCCCGTGCTGTCACACGCCTCGACGAGATCCCGGGGTTCGGTCTCGGAACGTGCGCAGACGCAGGGATCGTCCGCGTGCGGCAGCTCAACGACAGAGGTTGGGGCCGAGGCGGTCGCTCGCGTTCTCCTCCACCGAGTCTTCACCCCGTGGCCGAAGAGCTCGTCCCGGAGCCGCAGTGCGGCTTTCGTCCCCGACGGGGCGCCGCGGAACGCGATTTTCGCAGCTGCAGGAGAAATGCACGACCTTACCAAAGGCCTTTGACGCTGTCGACCGCCAAGGTCGATGGAGCGTCCTCCATTTTGGCTGCCCCCACCCCCCCCCCCCCGGAAGTTTGTCGACATCCTTCACCTGCTCCCCGACGACATGCAGGCCGTGATCCTTACCAGCGGATCCATCGCCCCCAACCCCCTCCTCAATCTTCCTCGCTGCCGTGCTTCACCTCACGGTCGACAAGCTCCCCGCTGGAGTGGAACTAAACTGCAGAGCCACTGGGAAGCTGTTGACAATGGCCGGCCTCCCACATTCTACCCGACGTAAACTCGAGGTGATCCGTGTCCTAACTCCACACGTCATGGCCCTCGCCCCCTCCCTATCTCTGTAACCTCCTCCAGCCCCACAACTCCCCCCCCCCCCCCCCCCCCCCCCCCCCCCCCGCAAGATGTCTGTGCTCCTCCAATTCTGGCCCCTTGACCATCCCTGATTATAATCGCTCCACCATCGGTGGCCGTGCCTTCTGTTGCCTGGGCCCCAAGCTCTGGAACTCCCTCCCCAAACCCCTCTTTCCTCATTCCCCATTGGCCAAGTATTTGGTCACCTGCTCAATGTGCCTCGATCTTCTTATGTGACACAGTGCTGACTTTTATTTGAAAACGCACCTGGGTGAAGTGCCTCGATGTTACGACATTGAAGGTGCTATATAAATTCAAGTTGTTGTTCTTCCTCTCCAGTCTCTCTCTCTCTCTCTCTCTCTCTCTCTCTCTCTCTCTCGAGTCCCTCTGTCATTCAGTTCCCCCTCCGCTGCGCCCCTGGCTCTCGCTCCCTCGCCCGCTCCCAGCCCTCACTCGCAGTCTGTCAGCCGTGGCTCAGTGGGCAGCTCTCTCGCCTCTTGAGTCAGTTCAAGTCCCACTCCAGGGTCGTGAGCACACGAGCTTACGCTGAAACTCCAGCGCAGTGCTGAGGGAGAGCCGCACTGTCGGAGGTGCCGTCTGTCGGGAGTGACGTTAAACCGAGGCCCCGTCTGCTCTCTCGGGTGGACATAAAAGATCCCATGGCCGCTATTTGGAAGAAGAGCAGGGGAGTTCTCCCCGGTGTCCTGGGGCCAATATTTATCCCTCAATCAACATCACAAAAACAGATTATCTGGGTCATTATCATATTGCTGTGTGTGGGAGCTTGCTGTGCGCAGATTGGCTGCCGTGTTTCCCACATTACAACAGTGACTACACTCCAAAAGTACTTCATTGGCTGTAAAGCGCTTTGGGACGTCCTGAGGTCATGAAAGGCGCTATATAAATGCAAGTCTTTTTCTCTGACTCTGACGCCCCCACTCTTTCTCTCACTCTCTCTCTCTCTCTCTCTCTCTCTCTC